>NW_015628690.1:200669-206136 GCF_001515625.1 Sinocyclocheilus rhinocerous | reverse complement strand
TGGGTTAATTTAAAAATACAGTGGTTAAATGTAAAAAAAAAAATTATATTGCTTTGTTTTAAAAAAATAATCAATAATTATCAATACCGAACGATATGAAACATTATATCGTTGACACATTTTTTAGCTATATCGCCCAGCCCTAACATAATGTATAACGTACTATTACATTAATGCAAATAATGCAAATACATTTTAATGGCCTTAAAAAGGCCTTTATTTTGGTCATATACCACCCACACATTTCTGACAAGTTACTCGTGCTGCATGTGTAAAATAAACTATAGGTCTCACTCTGCTATCACACAGGGAGTGTTGATACTGTCCATTCAGTGTCTTCCTCTCTCTGAAGAGCAGAGAGGAGAAGGTAGAGGAAAAAGGCAATATTCCTACCCAGCTTGCTCAGGACTTGACATTAAAAAGTATTTGCTGGGGAAAACTAGATAAGAGAGACAAAAGAAAATCACAGCACCAATGCCAAGACAGAGAAAGAACACAGACCTGCCTTCGTCTTTCCATTTATCACCGTCATTAATAAGCTGCCATTTTGACGAGTCCTGATAATTCTCCTATGGTTCCTTGCTCAACATTGCGTCGGAAGGATGCTGTTGTTCACAAGAGTCACCGGCCCAGGTGACCTTTATGTGCCCTTTACCAGCCCCATGTGTGCAATGATGAGAGGGCCACACAATGAAACCGTTATCTGTAGTCAAACAGGACGCGGGCAGTTTACATGGTGATACACTTTTCTAACTTGTACCACCTGCCAGATTACAGCAGAGGGATGGTGGGGACTTGCAATCTCAATTTATACACATTGAGAACTTGTGTAACATTTTGCTGCATGTTTAATACAGGAACAAAAGCAGTGATTAGTATGCACACTCAGGAACATAATTATTCTTCTTTTGTGTTCCAATAAATACAAATGCCTCTTAACATAATAAATAAATTGTGCAATTAAACAAGGTGCAGATTAGGCCTTGACATTCTGGATTGAATAGCATTGGCGTGCATGTGACTAGTGGAGTGTTATTGTTTTTGGTCATTTAATTATCATGCTGTCCATTAGTAGAGCCTGGATCAAAACTATTGTAATATACTGCAGAATTGTTCATAAATTCTCTAATTAATCATCTGTTGATTTAGATGGACTGTAATTGTGGACCATTGCACTGAAAAAGCAAATGTTATCCCATCACCAGGACATCTGGTTGTTTAATGAATGTGACTTCCTCTTCATTTTCTGTAATTGTGTCAAAATTCTACTAGTGGTAGTGACTTATTTCTCACGGGCTGTATATCAGTCCGACTGGGAATGGAGGAGAAATTATGTCGTTAATGATTTTGTAACTGTCAGGTTTTTGTGGTGGGCAGACTTGCTAAGTGGAAAGTGAAACAGTGGTCACGCTGTTGCCAGTCTGTCTCTTAGGTGAGGCTCTTCTCTTCCTGTGGGACACTGGGCTGCCATCTGCTTCCAGCTAAGAACTTCATCCTCTGTTAAATTCTTAATAACAAGCCCATTTAAAATATACAGCCATTCAGCATTGGGTGTTTCAAATGTAAAAATCTAATAAATCACTTTTAATATACTTTTAATAGATATAAGGATGTACTGTAACTGCATGAATCACAAAACAAATTTTGGTGCTGCTATGATTTTATAAATTGTTTGTATATACTATATATACTCTATTAACTTAAATGTTTTTATTATTATTATTATAAAAATTATCTATAGATAGATAGATAGATAGATACATACATACATACATACATACATACTGTACATACATACAGTGCTGGGTAGTAACCGATTACATAATCTGGATTAATCAGACTCCAAAAATCAAATACTTGTAATTAGAGTATAGTAGTATAGTTTTTTATGGATTACATGATTAAATATTAATTACACAATGACAGTAAATTATTCATAATGGAAGTCTGGACAAAAACATTTCAAACCTCAAGGAATTGGGCATGTAATGTCATTGTTGTTTTCATGTTTCTAAATGTTTGTTCATATAATGCAGGGATTCCCAAATGTTTTTGTCAGCCAAACTCCTTCAAATAAAATATATACTTGATATATTTCTGAAGATGTTAATATTTCAAATAATTTGACAACACTTTCACATGTTTAAAGTTCTCTGATGTCAATTAGTGGTCACATGGAAATACAGGTAAACAAATAAAATATTTATATTTTTATTGTTCAAGGGTTTAAACTATTTTTATTGTGCATTTTTATGGTTCAATTAATTATTAGCTTTTTATTATTTTTTACATATAAATATACCTATAAATTACAAACACACTGCAAGTTCTTATATTAAGCTCAGTTTGGCAAAAATTGGTGTAATGTAATGTTTAATGTATTTTATGAAAATGAAATATATTTTCTTTGTCTTTTTTATATCAATATGGTACAATTAATGTAAGGTTAAAACAAGCTTGATAAAAAAAAAAATTATCTAAAAAGTAGTCGACTTACATTACCTAAAATGAATAAACCTTGATTACATTACTAACTACAATTTTCATCATGTAATCTGTAATCAGTAACAGACTACAATTTATAAGTACTCTACCAAGCTCTGCATACATACATACATGTTTTGGAACTTGGTGAACTCTAGTAAATCTTTGTTTTATGTATTTATGCATTTATTTATTTGTGTAATTTGGACACCAATGAAAACCTTTTTAGCATACGTGCTAAGGAACAGGCCTTTAAAGGCACAATATGTACGATTTCCACACTCAGTCACGGCTTCATCAAACTACGCCTTTGTTTCTTTGTTTGTTTTGAATACGCGCCCTCTAGCGGCGAAAATTTTTATTTTTTTTTGTATTGGTGTTTCTTTGCTTCTTAAATTATGATCTTTATGCAATTCTTAAGTGGAGGTCACACTAGACCGTAAGCACATAGAATTTATTTGGAACCTCATTACGTATATGAGCAACAATGTGTGATGTCCCGTTCCAGAGCTTCAATTTTTAAATATATTAACAATTTACCATCTACTATCTTCTTGTTCTCAAAATGTGTATTTATTTAAACATGTTCTGATGATAAACCAACAAAATTAGTGTATGATTATCAGCCAAGAGATCTATCTGTGAAGTTTGATTCATCTTTTAGGCAAACATCATGTTGTCATACAAATTGACAGGTCAAAGTTTACCAAATGTGATGTTTTGCAAGTCGCGAAAACAAAGTGTAATTTGACCACTGCTTTAGAAATCATAATTTTGTAATTAAAGGTAGGGTATGTGATTTTTCAAAAACACTTTAGAAAACTGATTCGGGCCGAATAGCAAAACAAACTTGTAGCCAATCAGCAATAAGGGGCGTGTCTACTCGTGATGTGGAGGAGAGAGCTTTCAGTGCATGGGACGGACATTAGCCGAGCCGAGCGACAGAAAGATAGAGATGGCGGATACAAAACAAAAGAGGAAAACGTCTGCGGAACAATAAGGCAAGAAGTAGGACCCGTGTAAATATCGGATCAGCTTTCCAGCGCTGGAGAGAACTCAAGGAGTGGAGGCCTGCGATCGGACGCCGAGGTTGCTATGTTTCTTCTCAGTAGGTGAGTAACACCGTGTCTACAACAGCTAAAGTCTGCCTACACTGGATGCGTTCAAACGACCGTTGAAAACCATTTGAAATTTGTGTCAGCACGTCATAAATAGAACCCGGCAGCAGTTTTCTGTCGGGGATTTGTTGCGCCGCTCACGTCCGTAGACACGGTGTAACATTGGTTTTGCTTTGTTTCACAGAACTAATCGTTGCCTGGGTTGCGTACGTATATGTGGGGCGGAGCTATCAAAATAGGGGCAAGACCCTTTTGGTGTAGGGGCGTGTTTGTTTTGGTGATTTCAAATATCAACATTGGCTACCAGAAACCACTTACTCTGCCTTTAACTCCTGCCTGCTCATAAACAGTGATTTGTGTATGTTTTAATATTCATAACACAATCCAGTTCATTAAGGGATTCAAAGCTTTGTGTCAGTTGACCTTGCATTTATGACCTCTGATGGGTGAAACAATGGTACTCTACAAGACGCTGTAACATGGAGACAGCGATGTGTGTGCTGGTGTTGTAACAGACCAACAACCATAGGCCATAATTACACAGCAAAATCCATCATGAAAAATGGCTTCACGGCTATTGTTTCATTTTAATTGCTACAGCACTTTGAATTGTTCTATTAAGTGCGGACCCTGGCACGATGGAAATAACGGTTTAATCAGGGGCCATTTCCACCTCATCAAGAGAAATAAACCGTTGGCAGCGGTCCAGTGATGTAGTCCCAGACTTTCATTGCTCAAGGCTTTTCTGAGTGTGTCTACATGTGAAAATTGAAGAGAGAGATAAAGGGGAGATACAGAGAGGGAAGAGTAGCTGATCTCTGAGGTAGTATCTGTTGTCTGATTTATATGAAAGTATTGGCCAGCAAAACATTGACATTCAGAAGTTGTCACTTTGAGTTGCTATGTGGTTTGTCTGGCTTGATCAAGTTTCTCAGAGCTAGTTGTTTCTTGTCCTTCTCTCATCACTATGCTGTGGCATCTTCTTTCACTGCTTTGAATCTGACAGAGGTCATGGTCTTACCGACTGTAGCATTCAGGCCTGGAGACTGTTGACATGGCTCCTTATGTTCATGTTCCAGTATGAAAGACTCTAAAGAGGTGGGAAGGACTCTCGTACTTTTGTAAATATGAAGAGTTCCAATGCAAAAGCCTCTAAAGGCCATCTTGGTCTAAAATGAGATAACGATACTGAGTGAATGCTCTCCACACATAGTATATGTTCATCAAGTACTTTCACTTCAAATGCACTTAATACCAGCCTCAACCCATTCAGAAGTACCAATACTTACATAGAAACCTATACATTGTAGCCAGAAAGAAATGCTAAATTTAAAGAAGAACGTCAGACGTACTTAGAGGCTTTTGCATCTGAACTCTTCATATATAAATCTATGCAGGTGCGTCTGGGTATGCAGGGTATGCAGGTGCATATGGGCCCAGGCAGATTGGCCCGTCAAGCCAAGGGGGAACTTTTAATTGAAACGAGGGAACGAATATAGAGCCCTGCACGGGCCCGGTCCTTGTCCGACAGCTTATCAGAATTCTGTCTGATTCTGACAGAAGCCCATGTCTTTTCTCTCTCTCTCTCTCTCTCTTTCTTTCCCATTACAAAGCTGCTGTTGTAGCCATTAAAATAGTTAAGTTTTGGATTTTAATGGCAAAGTGGTTATATTTCTTTTCGTTTCTTTATTAAGTTAATTTAGAAATATGTTTGGAACATTTTATGTTTGTTGAATTCAAGTTTTTGTTTTTTAACAACCAAACGGCCAGCAGCAGACAGTGAGTTGAGCATAGGCAATGTTTGATCAATTTAGCCTTCTCAAATCAACACGACTTGCCTAAAATAAAATCTATAGACATAAAAC
>NW_015628690.1:198822-200405 GCF_001515625.1 Sinocyclocheilus rhinocerous | reverse complement strand
TTTACACAGCTGCTGTTGCAGCAAATAGGCTAGTCCAGTTTTGGTTTTTAATGGCAAAGGGGTTTTATTTATTTTCGTTTCTTTATCAAGTTAATTTAGAAATATGTTTGGAACATTTTATGTTTGTTGAATTCAAGTTTTTGTTTTTTAACAACCAAACGGCCAGCAGCAGACAGTGAGTTGAGCATAGGCAATGTTTGATCAATTTAGCCTTCTCAAATCAACACGACTTGCCTAAAATAAAATCTATAGACATAAAACACTTCATGCATTTCACAATATTAATTTAAACATTTAACCTAGATATGTGCGCTATTAGGCACATTTACAAGCATTTGTGCGGAGAGTGGAAGCTAAGGTGTGCTTTGCAGAACATGAGGATGTCAGCACGATCACTTGCATTTTTTTAATTAACAGTGGAAACTTAAAATACACTGTCATTTTTGCTCATGAAGGTAAGAGTAATACATCATTCGGAACTGCAAAGGGTCTACTTTTATATGTGTGCACTCACAATATCAACAAAATGTTATGGTTTTGTAATTTAAAAAAAGAAAACAAATAGAATGCTCTTTCTGCCGTCTCTGTCTTAAGCTGGAGCGCTTCACAAAAATGAACCGAAATTCAGCGAATACTTGCCTGACAGACATGATAAATAAATATACAGTATCTATAGAATGCTTTAAATTACTACTTTAAAACGAAATGATTCAAATTCAAAATAAAAACTCTTTCATTATGTAATCCGTAAAGATGCATTTCTCTCTAAATGCACGTCCAACGATGAGATCGATGAGTTAGGATCGGCAACTTCATCTTTGCGACACTGACTCAGAAAACACTAGTTTATTAATAAATAATTCAAATATTTCCTTACTATTATTAAAAAAAGTCTGTGGCATCCAACCTGTCATTCTGCACATTGAACATGAAAACAGCAATAAAAACGTAGGCGGTGTTAAATATTTGTGAGTGGCAAAAGTATGTGAATCTTTGCTTTCAGTATCTATATAACTGCAATCAATAACTGCAAGTAACGTTTCTTGTAACTGCTGATCAGTCCTGCTCGACGGCTTGTAGATTTTTTTTGGCCATAGATGTCCTGACATTTTCCTTCAGAATTTGCTGGTATAATTCAGATTATACAAGCCGTCCTGGATGGTGCAAAAGCAAAAATGAAGATGCAGTAAAACAGGCCCAAACCATGATACCAGCACCACCGTGTTTCACAGAAGGGATAAGGTTCTTATGCTGGAATGCAGTTTTTTCTTTCTCCAAACATAACGCTACTCATCCATCCACAAAACATTTCTCCAGTATTCCTCTGGCTTGTCCACATGATCTTTAGCAAACTGCAGATGGGCAGCAATGTTCTTTTTGGAGAGCAGTGGCTTTCTTCTTGCGACTCTACATGACAAATCAAAACATTATCGTGAATGTGTGTGGAAACAATGTGAATGTACGGAAGTGTCTGTGCCTGTGCATATATACAATGTGCGATCAGTGCGTCAAGAGCTCATACATGCATTATTATAACGGACTCACGCATGCTTACTGTACTGTACGACTCCTGTACGCCACCG
>NW_015628690.1:189270-198734 GCF_001515625.1 Sinocyclocheilus rhinocerous | reverse complement strand
ATATATATATATATATATATATATATGTGTGTGTGTGTGTGTGTGTGTAAATATAAATATTCATTCAGTTATTATTATTTTAACATTATTATGAAAATGTTTTTATGATTTAATAATTTAAATATTTAATAAATATCAAATACATGTTTTTTAACTTTATTAATTTTTTTTATTGCAATGATATTTCACAATATTACAGATTTTACTGTAAAATTTATAAAATAAACGCAGCCTTGGTGATTAACTTTGTTCAAAAACCTTTGCATGAGTAAATTAATGACATTAAATTAATGAGTTAAAAAAAATTTTAATGTGAATGGTATGAATTATAATATGGCTTTTATAATTTATAATATGCTTTTTTAAAATAATGTTTGAATGGATCATAGCTGTTCAATGTTTCACAAATAAAAGGCCTGGGTAGTTCAACTGGCAGTTGAGAGCGATTTATTACAAAGTCAAAACCAAATGGAAGGTCACCTTTTGAACTGGTTGAGTGTTCGCTTTGAAAAGGTTTTGGTATGATAACAGTAATATTTATTTAATTGGTATAAGCTTTATGGTCCATTGGCAAGATATTTAATTAATTTATCATGGGTATTTAAGCGTCTTTTATTTTGAAATAATGTTGCTGTGGTGACTGTGGCTTTATTAGTTGTACATATGGTTGTAGTGTGATTTACTGAAATGTATGCCAAAAATCATTTACAACCAGAACTGTGTATGCATGTGTGGGATAGTGAGAGCGCTTACATGCATATGTTATGAGATCATCTGTTTGGTGATCTTTGAACCATGTTTTAGCAAGTTTACATCACTGATTTGGTGCCACTGAACCCGTAAGAGGGCCAGATAATGGGTAGATGGCGCTATCTGGTCGCAGAGTATTTTTAAATTTTTGCAGACAATCACTTGTAATTACACTTTTTTAAAATGCAAACATATAAAACTTACATTTTAACAAATAAACATAAAAAAATAAAATGAAAAAAGAAACAATAGTCATGAAAATAATAATTGACCAAAAAATTTAAATACATTTCCCCCCACCCAAAAACCACTCATAAGTGCTATCCAGTGGTAAAAGTAGGTACTGAGGGCATACTAAACATATTAATCACAAGTTTATAGAAAAGGGACCAAATTTTTTCAAATAACAACATCTTGTCTATTAGGGTATACCCGATTCTTTCCAGATGTAGTGTACCTGTCAACAGCCATAATTTAAGAGTTGGAATTTTTTTTTTCTACCAAAACAAAAGGATACGTTTTTTTTTGGCAGAGATCAACCCATATGAACAAACTGTTGTTGTGCCCGTGTAAGTCTAAAAAATAATGCGGAAACTCCAAATATAATTAATATAGAATCTGGTTCAATAGGAATGTCCAATGTATCTGAAAAAAACTTTCAATATTTTGTTCCAGAAACTCTGTCATTTGGGACACAAGACATAGCAATGAGACAGGCTGGAATCTAAAAACTGACATTTGTCACACAATGGAGACACTTCTGGAAATATTTTATTCAATTTACACTTGGAATAATGAAGCCTATGAAGCACTTTAAACTGAATGAGACAATGTCTTGCATTCATGGAACATCTGTGGACCAGTTCAAGACTTTGTTCCCAAATTTCACTAGGAATTTCTACTGCAAGTTCGTCTTCCCAGGCAGATTTAATGTTCTCCATAGATGGACTTGTCACCTGTTCTAAACCCATGTAGAGCAAGGAGATGGTACTACCATCTCGAAGACATCTTTCCAGAATGGGTGTAGCTGTGACATAATTAGAAATGTTAGACTTCACAAAGTCTCTTATTTAAAGGTACCTAAAGAAGTGATTAGAAGGAATACTGTATTTCTCACATAGCTGCTGAAAGGAAGCACATTTTCCATTTACATATAAATCCCCTACGTTTCGTAAACCTAATTTTTTCTAACATCGATGGGCAAAAAGAGGGGTTAGCTGACATAGAGAGCAACAACGACATTTGGATGAATTTGAAATATGTCTTTAACTGTTTCCAAATACGAACAGAATTATGAATAACAGGGTTATGATTGTAAAGTGAACTAGCTATAACTTTGTGTGATAAAAGTATTATTTAATAGAATATGGGAGACATTCCTCCTGTTCCAACACCAAACAATTCTCCCCCACCGGAGTAAAATCTATCCATGAAGTCAAGGTTTGCAAAGTCCTCAGGTTTGCAGCCCAATAATAGTAAAGAAAACACCATAGGTGCTGTGTAGAAATCCTATGGGCTTTATAGTTCCAGACAAAGGCAACCAGGATAGAGCCCAGTTTAAAAAAAAAAAAAGATTTAGGCAGAAATACAGGAATGTTCTGCACTATATACAAAAATTGCGGGAGAAATATCATCTTAATTGCATTTACCCTACCCACAAGAGAAATAGGACAATATCTGAAGGTTAAATGTCCATTAGCACAGATCTGAATGTTCCAAAATAAAATATGTTCTGTACTGATTGTCTTTTAAAAGAATAAATTAGAATATGATGTCTATAGCCTTTCTTATTACGATGAAAAGCAGGCGGATGTATTAAACAGACAGTGTATGTGTAGGATCTCCAAAACTTGGATCAATTTAGTGGCCAGTAGTTCACATGGAGAATATTCACCTCCATGTTTTAGCAACTGAATAAAAAATGCACATACATAGAAATGGATTAAATCCCAAATGCTTTCCATGGGTTTTAGCAGAGTGCACAGGGCATGAAGAGAAAGTTGTGTTTTGGCTAAGATGAGGATGACTGGTTAAAATAGACTTGTTTTATTGGCTGGCAGGACTCTCGCAACTCTTGGCACACACCGATGGCTGTTTGATCTTTCGAGTGAAACAGATTGTCAGTGTGTTGTCACTGGGAAAGGTAATGTCTAGGGAAGCGAGAATGGACAGTGTAACTGTTTTAAATAGACTCGCCCACTCCAAAATAAAGACACAAAGGTAAACATGAGTCACTAAAGCAGAACATGTTTGTGATTATTGTGCAAATGTGGTTTTGTTGTTTTACGCTCAGAATTTGACTTTCATTGCACGGCTTAACTGTTTATTTGCAAGCAGCTTTTTTGAGTTTAGTCTTAAAATTTTTTTCAAAGAGATTAATTGATACTGCAAGGAGACATTTATCATAGGGCTGTGTTAAGACAAGCATTTAGCGTAAACATCTGGGCTAGAATGATATCATAAAGTCAGCATATTATGCATGCGAGGCTTACGTTCGGCCTTAATGAAGTTAATAGTGGCGCAAATCAGCTAGCATCCCATTTCCAATTACTTTGGAAAATAAGGAGGGGAATTTCCAACCAGTCATTACGTTTAAGTAAATGATGCTTTACCCAACATGATTATTTCCCCTTAGGGGTCAATAAAGTCCTATTTATGCCTCGTTCTCAAACCAGTTCAGTGCGAGGTAGTGTAGGGATGAGCAAACAGCAAAGTTTCATCACCTTTGGGTGTTAAACGCTAAATTCTAAAATTATTTAACTTACTTTTTAAGTAAGTTAAAATACTGTTCTTTTGAAATGTCTATTCATCAGAGAATCCTGAAAAAGTATATACCATGGTTTTCACCAAAATATTAAGCAGTATGAACGTTTTCAACATTGATAATATAAAGAAATGTTACTTGAGCACCAAATCAGCATATTAGATTGATTTCTGAACGATCATGTGACATTAAATACTGGAGTTATGGCTGCTGAAAATGTAGCTTTGCTATGACAGGAATAAACTACATTTTAAAATACATTCAAATAGAAAACAGTTCAGTTAAATTGTAATAATCTTTCACAAAATTACAGTTTTTATCGTATTTTTGGTAAAAAAAAAATAGTGAACGCAAAAATGCCCTGTAAACACATTTTACCTGCTTACATAAGTATAACATGCTTGCATAACAATTTTTATGGACACTGTTTAGCCACAATATTTTTATGACAGCTTTTGCTGATATATATATCAAAGCATAGTACTTTAGCAGAGCACTATAAAAGTTTCACCCCAAGATTGAATACTCAAACACACTAAAACTAACACATTAAACATTTAAATTAGCCTTTACAGCTCGTCTTTGTGGTGCACTGTTTCTCGCCTGAAAGTCCCAGTGTGAGTGTCAACTGCCATTCCAGCAACCCCAAAGTGCTTTAACCCGTGACCGTGGGCTGCCAGGAGGAATGCCAGTCAACTGCATGCTGGGAGGTTCACATGTGGCCTTAAGGCTGGCGAAGCAGAGAATGAAAGGTGGGGTTCAGTCCACCTGCGCGACGGCTTTACTTATTGAATAATTAAATGCAGAGAACTGAGGTCATCTGGAGTGGGAGGTGGAGAAGCAAACAAACCTTACGGCCCAAGGGAGGGCCTACAGCTCTATTTATAGTCTTTGCTCTCCTGCCTCCATTCTGTTCTTCACACACTGTAAATCAATGTGATAAGCACTCTGGACTCGGGCTGTACAGTACTTCTTTTGCTGATACACTCTACTACTTTCAAACTCACAGTCTCAACACCTCTCTCACTTTCTCTTGTGTTCTGAGGTATGAGAGATCAGTGTCACATTGACTTTCTGTGCACTACACTTTACTGTTGACTGAATTACTGGGAACTGGACATTATAGGGATAGCTCACCGAAAATGGAAAATTCTGTCCTTTTGGACACCAGTGTTCTTTTTCAGAATGTCTTCCTTTGGGTTCTCTGATGATGGAACTGCATCAATCCACAAAAAAATTAACTGTATTGATTATGGATTTTAATAAACGATTATAATTAACATCATAATAATCATGCATTCCAGAAGCTGTCCCAGATTACATGCAAGACTGAGGAAACAAATGTGCCCTTTAAATGAAGAAAGTTTAAGCTGTTGAATTTGCAATTCTGTGTTATTCATTATTGTGTATGTCCATTTGTGCAGTGTAGCCTATGTATTAAATATAATGTATAAATAAATGACCCTGCTTAATTTAAAGATGGTTATTAATTCTCCTAAAGATGTGTATTATTATTATTATTATTCAGAATTTTTAAGTGATTGTTATTGTTAGTATTATTGGTTCAATAAATTTTCTGTCACATTTTGTCACATTCTGTCACAAATGTCACATTTGTACAATTCTGTACACATTTATTATGCATGTGTAACAGTCTACTTCGGTTTGTGTTAGTATTGCAGACATAGGCCCGGTTTCACAAACGGGGAATTAGCTTAAGCCAGGACTAGACCTTAGTTAAATTAAGATATTTAAGCAACTTTTACAAAAATGCCTTAGAAGAAAACATTACAGGTGTGCATCTTGACACAGAACAATGACACTGACATATTTTAAGATATGTCAGAGCAAGATTTTTTCAGTTGAAACAGCTCAAACATGCATTTTAGTCTGGGACTAGCTTAAGCCTTGTCTGTGAAACAGGGGGATAGTATCTTTATTTAATCAATAATATTTGTACATAATTTTCCTGTGTAATTTTTAGATGAGGTATAATTTTGTCAATATTTCAATAATAATACTTGTCTCTCAGTTACATTTATGTGAGCATATTTTTGGAAGTAATTACAAATCATTCCAAATGAATCAAATTGGATCATTGCATGAACATTGATGAGCATTAATGAATTCCCACCAGGCTTTTTAAATGTCACAGTCTTAACATGAGTCAACCACAGTCTTATGAGTCAATCTGCTTCACCAGCTAGAGAAGCACCAAACCAGCACTAAGTAAAGTTTCGATCCTATATAACTTAACATAATCAATGAGTGTGAAACTTGTCCTTGGTTGGGGAGAACCAGGTCTGATTGATTCTGTGACCCCCTTTTAAGCTATAATGAAAGTATGGACAGTACTGCAATTAGACATTGTATTTCCTAAGAGCCTTGCAAAAATCCCAAGGAATCCGTATTATCCATTCAGTGCCTCTCTGAGCTTTCAGTGATCTAGAGGCTGAGCAACAAATGGTTGTTTTAATTGTTTTCGAAAGCACAGTTTGCTATGTAAATTATAATGGAGGAACTTTATGAGATCAATTAAGATAATTACATCCCTTCATTCCCAAAGCTTCAGGAAAATTATTATGAATTTTCTTCATATCACTCTGTGTTTTGTTCTCTTGATTATTAAGGCAGGAGTAAAAAATGACCACAATGAGACAATGTTTATTAGCCAAAGGGTCAAATGGATGACTTTGCTATCACCAAGAATGCAATGAGGTATTCTTTTATCGTAATGAAAAAAGACTTTAGGAGTGTACTGAATCCTCCATTGTTGCTTTATAAATGGCACCTTTGGGATTCGTAGGGTGTCGTAAACATTAGGTCAATATTTTACACCAAGGCATTTCTTGTCATAGAAAGAAAGATTCATTTTGCCATGCCGTTTCATTGGCTACTTTTCTCCCTCTGAATGTCAAATGCAAGCACTCCTCCCAAATGTTCAGCCATATGCGCTCTCTGACATGACATTCTTTGCTAAATGACCTTTGCTGGAGCTTACAGTATACTGTATGAATTGGACTGAACAGTAAATGTGACAAAGGCAATTTCTCTCTGTCCTTTTCTTTAGGATCAAAGTTTGCAGCCAGAGACACGGGGCCCCAAAATGTATTTGGACATTTAAGTCACAATTAAAGCTGAATAAATGTCTTAAAGTTGCATTTATGTTGAAGAAAAATAGCACAAGCACAGTTTTTCGTGTGTGAACATAAAAGGAACTACATACATTGGTTAAAATGTACCAAATGACCTGTAGATTAAAATTGATTGAAAAAATGCCTAAATTCCTAATTTGTTTGCAGATGCAGTTTGGTTTTTTGACTTTTTATCTAATGCAATAAATTCAGAAATTTGACTTAATGTGATTTAATTGTGCAAAAGTATATTTTTGGGGCCACTGAATAAAGCATACTGAACTAATTAGCCTATACACTACAGTCAAAAGTTTGGAGTCTGCAGTATTTTTAAATATTTTATTATTATAACAGTATTTTGTTTTTGAAAGAAGTCTCATATACTCACCACTGCATTTATTTGTCAGAATACTGTAAAAACAGTACACACAAAAACAGTGTGTGTGTGTAAAAAACAGTAATATGTGAAAATAAAATTACAATATAAAAAAACTTTTCTCTATTTTAATATACAGTATTTATAATATTGATATATTATTATATAATGTAATTTATAATAATATATTATAAATATATTCTATTTTAATATATTTATAATATTTGAAAACCGTTTTTGTGAAAACCATGATACAATTTTTAGGATTATTTTTACATTACATTATTTTTTTTACATTTACTTTTTCTACAACAACAAAAACATTCTTACTGACCCCAAACGTTTGAACAGTTGTATAAATTTCATGATAAATTATATTATGAATTGTTACAAATGTCAATTTATCAATATCATTATATACAGTAGTTTACATTTTTAACATTATTTCCTAAGAATTATGTAATGTATTTAATGCACTGATTGAAAATCAGTGTTTTCAAGAAAACCTCAATCAATTTTCTAAGGTCTGTCAAATGATACATATCATTACGATTTGCCGAATGAAGCGTAGTACTTCATACTTAAATTCCGTGCAGTTTAGCCTTCTTCTTTTTGTGTGTGTCAATGGATTTTGATCAAAGCGGCGCATGTGCCATAAATCAATGCTAAACTACATGGATATATGCCTGCGCTAAAAATGACTAATGATTTGATGTGCACTGGTCCATCCTCGGGCTCTCTTCACACACTTGATAGGATCATTACCCCATCCAGACACAGATATATGCACACTTAGGGCTTGGAGAGATGAAAGAGGCGGTCGGTGTTGGAGAGGAGTGAAGGAGGGAAGAGTGGCTCTCAACAACACCTCAACCACCCACTGCATGGCGGGCATTATTGAGCAAGCATGTGTGTCTGTGTGTGAGTTTAATGGAAAGAGAGGACAGAGAATGAAAGGGGTGGGGGTGGGAGAGAGAAAGTCATTAACGAAGAATGTAATCCAGAGAGTAATTAAAGAAAGGGAACATGGGGCCGGCCAAGTGTATCTCCGAAGGGTCGGATGAATCAAGGCTTTGCCTGGTGATGGTTTGTGTGAACAGGGTTTTAATCAACCCCAACCCATATCAGCTCACGCTACAACTAAATGAAAATATTTTAAAAAGCTAAGTAATGACAAACGACTATGCAGTATGTTGGGAAAGTATGAGTGCTCTTGTACAAACCTTGTAGCTTGAAAATGGATCTAGTTGTTCCTAAACATGAGGTTTTAGTCACAGAATGAGAGTTTCTCATTATTTTTTAACATCGTTTGGTGGAGAACTGATATAGATGGGATAATATTGAGTCACTCTATTATTACCAAATAAACCCACACATAGTGATAAGAACCTTGACACAAAAGTGCTGTTGTATTATTCTGAAGGAGTTTGTTTTGCAATATTGACTGTTTTGCTGTAGATTATTACATGACTAGCACTTATTACATTTTAATAGCTTAAAAGAAAGGGATCATTGAGATGTAAATGAAAGTATAATTAATACATATTTGATATGTATTATTTATAATACAAGTGTGTGTGTGTGTTTGTGTGTGTGTGTGTATATATAGATATATATATATATATATATAATTATTTATATAAATATAATAATTATTTATTTTAGTTAATCTCATGTTTTCTGACCTGTATTAATATTTGAAATGGTATAATGAGATTATTACATGACTAGCACTTATTACATTTTAATAGCTTAAAAGAAAGGGATCATTGAGATGTAAATGAAAGTATAATTAATACATATTTGATATGTATTATTTATAATACGTGTGTGTGTGTGTGTGTGTATATATATAGATATATATATAATTATTTATATAAATATAATAATTATTTATTTTAGTTAATCTCATGTTTTCTGACCTGTATTAATATTTGAAATGGTATAATGTCAAAACTTTATTTATTTATTTATTTGTTTGTTTGTTTGTTTGTTTGTTGTACCATTCAGAAGTGTTAAGAAATTAATAATTTTATTCAGCAAGGATGCGGTAAATTGACAGTGGAAAGTGACAGTTAAGACTTCAATCAATCAATCAATCAATGTGCTGTTCTTTGAACTTTCTATTCGTCAAAGAATCCTGAAAAATTCGTCATGATTTCCACATTTTTTTTCTCTCCACACTGATAATAATAAGAAATGTGACCCTGGACCACAAAACCAGTCATAAGGGTCAAGTTTCTGAAATTGAAGTTTATACATCGTCAGCTTTCCATTGATGTATGGTTTGTTAGGATAGGACAATATTTGACTGAGATGCAACTATTTGAAAATCTGGAATCTGAGGGTGCAAAAAAATTAAAATATTGAGAAAATTGCCTTAAAAGTTGTCCAAATGAAGTCCTTAGCAATGCATATTACTAATCAAAAATTAAGTTTT
>NW_015628690.1:169521-188147 GCF_001515625.1 Sinocyclocheilus rhinocerous | reverse complement strand
ATGTATGCATCAGCTGAAAGCTGAATAAATGAGCTTAACATTGATGTGTGGTTTGTTAGGATAGGACAATATTTGGTCGAGATGCAACTATTTGAAAATCTGGAATCTGAGGGTGCAAAAAAATTAAAATATTGAGAAAATTGCCTTAAAAGTTGTCCAAATGAAGTCCTTAGCAATGCATATTACTAATCAAAAATTAAGTTTTGATATATTTATGGTAGGAAATTTACAAAATATCTTCATGGAACATGATCTTACTTAATATCCTAATGATTTTTGGCATAAAAGAAAATCAATAATTCTGACCCAAACAATGTATTGTTGGCTATTGCTACAAATATACCCGTGCTACTTATGACTGGTTTTGTGGTCCAGGGTCACAAATGATTTCTGAAGGATCATGTGACACCGAAGACTCAATAATGTAATGGCTGCTAAACTCAGTAAATGGCTGCTGAAAATTAAGCATTGCCATTTTTTTCAGGCTCCTATGTATATGTTCAGTTATTTCGATTAAATGGCAATAAAAAGAACCTATTCATTGCCATTAAAGTGAAATTACTGAACCTACACCTACGAGCCTGATAAAAAATGCTAATTTTAGAAGAACATTTCAGAAGGCACTTTTTAAAAGGAACTCTTCATGTGTATGTACTTACAGTGATTTGACTCAAGAAAGTGAGTGGAAGACATTCATTATGAGAGCTTTGAGAATTGGCATTTGGGACAAAGACCATGTAGCTGGAGATTAACAGTTTAATTATAAGAAAGTGTGCAGAAATGCAGTCCAATGATGGGACTAGCAATGGGAGTGCCAACAGTGCAGCTCACATTTACCTCCTGGATACTGCAGTCAAACATGAACACCTGCTAGCAACCAACAGCGCAGCAACCTGGCAACCTTCAGCAATTAAATTTCTGCGTGCTAAAACTGTCCTACGTTTCTTGATGTGGAGCATTGTGCTAGTCTCGTTTGACCTTGAAGCTGATGAGTTTCTTTCAAATGTGCTGTATATTGTGAGTAGATAATGTTAGAACAGATGCTTGGCTGGATTTGTCTGTTTTTACACAAGCTAACAAGGTTAAATTTCAAAACAAGACTCACACAGATCTCACTGAAGGCGAATTTACTGTGGATATTGATCCGAACGGCTCAAAGGTGAAGATTTAGAAGTTGCCGGCAGTTCTGTCATGAAATATTAAAAAGCCAATTTGAGCTCTTAATTAAGATTATGATTAGGCCTGTAGCGTCTGGACCAATCAAACACACAATTTTTCATTTGATTTAACAAATCAGTTATTCATTAGATTAACAAATCGTCACAGTCCCCTCACCCAATAAACTGGATGCCAGGATGTCTGCAACGACACCAGGCCCCCCCCTGGTACCCATGGCAACCACGACACCTCTGCTAGACCAGATCCATTTACGACCTAATGGCATGTTGAGAATTACCCCTCTCACTACAATTTCCATAGGAAAGACACAGTGCACAGTAGAAATGGACTCTTCGCTAATTAATTTAACCCTTTCCTATACCAACTGTATGCGTGGACTAGTTTAAGTGTTTATGTAGTATGTTAGACTAGTTTAAGTGTTTATGTAGTTAATAAAGTCTTACTTGTATCACACTTGACGTTGGTCATTGTTTGCTCATAACTGCAGATTTATGCTACAGGCTCTGTGTAGAGTTGTACAGTAAGAAAGTTATTTCCCTTAACCAGGAAATTAACGTTCTTAGAATTGACAGACAGTTGACCCTGAGAGGTCAAGTAAATATCTACAGCGGATCTAAATATTTATAATTAATTATAACTAGTTATGATTAATTATTCATATTTCCCCATGAATGAGCTGATTCGCTACAGGCCTGACAGCGTGTTTACACAAATAATAATGGAAGCGTAATCAATCTTGATTTTTGACCTGACGACTTTGCTGTGCAACCGTACCACCTTAAAGTTTTGTTTTAGTTGCTTCAATATGCCAAATAACATCTCAGAAACAGCGGGGAACTGCCGTCAGCTGTTGCATGACTCCATTATGATCTCCGATCTGTCTCTGGCTGCATCCCATACAACACATCTAATTTGCGCTCCTTCCAAATATGAAACAGGAAAATGAATTGGTTTACGAGATGGAGGTCATCCAGGTCTCTGGAGTTTACCGCTCATGCTCCTTGTAAACCACCCCACTACAAATGAATTTCTGCAGTAAGCAGTACAAATATTACATGGATGATTTCATTCATTAGTCTCAAATTGGCTTACCCAGAACTCCCTTCTTTACACTCCCATAGCTGATGTGAGGTGGTATTAAAAACATGGCACATCTGTCGGCCCGATTTAATACTTCCTTCAACACTTTCAAAGGGGAACTCCAAAGAGTTTAGGCTCGGCAGAGCTCGCCGTGTGATTACAGACCTCTGTGCTGGCGGAGTGTGAGGAGATGCTGCTGTTTTCAAGCTGTCATCTAGAGACATGATGGAAATTAGTTCACGGTTTCCATCCATCATTACCCTGTACATATACATCCGCATTGCCTGCACCTCCTATGCTGTATGGTTTGACCCTTTTGCCCTTTCTCCAATTGAATCTGGAAAATGCATTTGCAGCAGCAGACGGAGCGGAAAATGGGTTTACCCGTGACTCCCGAGCACTAAGTGGAATTTTATTTTTTTTCTTTAACCAGTGAATGTTTTTATTTTTTGTGTGTATGCATTGTGATCATTGTTATTCTTATATAATGTTCTTTCCCATTTGTGTTACAACTCGTCTCATTTTGTCATTGAAAATGATCGCAGAACTCGTATTTGTATGTGCTGCCTGCCACATTATGTTTGATATCTGCCGCCGTCCTGCCCTATTGTGCTACACATTTAATTTGGATAAGGCATCGTGGGGCTAGTCTAAACGGCAAGTCTCAACAGGAACAGAGACTGCGGAGGGTAAATTGTTATTTCAGCACTGAGGGAGGAGAGAGATTTTCGAGCGGAGAATCAGATCTGCTTAAAATGAAGAAGAGGAAAAAAGAAAATAATGAAAAAAGAAATTGAGAGAGAATGGAATGGCGAGAGAAAGTTAGGCTTATCTGTCCGCAGCAGCAGGCTTGAGCACACAGCGTAACGGCACGTCGCTGTTTGCTCCCGAGACCTGCCGGGGTTTAAGTGATATCAGCTGTCTCAGGGTCAGAGTTCCGCCGCTTTTTTGTGGTCATTTTCCAAATCCCTAAAAGAGCCGGTATTGCCAGATAGAAGCACTGCCAAGAAAGGACCAGTGAACAGATACAGTGGCAAGACAATGTCCTTTCTTGTGGTCTCGGAGCTACTGTGGCGTCAACATTATCTGTGATTGTGTGGAAAGAACTGCACTGTGGGTGACTTCAATGCAGTCTCTAGAAGAAATTGTTTCCAAGGCTACTGCAAAACTTAAAGTGACGTGAACACTGGCACCTGGGAATTAAAAGACACAGTCTAACATCAGTAATCAGCCCCTGTGTTAGCTGTGTCACAATCAGTTGTTACATAGACATAGACCTTCAGCAAATTTCACATTTCAAATGTAAATGTATATTAGGATTAGGAACCCTTATAATAAATACCATAGGATTAACATCAATCCTATTAATCCATTATTAACAACTATCACTTACAAAAACAAAGAAAAAAAACAAAATACTATGATGGTATCAGATGCCAATATACTTTGATACCATGGCTATGAAATTCATTTATTTTATTCAAGTTCATTTTAGTTTTTTTTTTTTTAATGCCATAGTATAACCATAACATATACTGCCATCACATAAAAAAAAATAAAAAAAAAACTGTCCAGTGATAGTATCAGATGCCAATATCATGGTACTATGATTATTTAATTTTATGCTATGGTTTTACATTAGCTGAGTAGAAAAAAATAACAATTTAAGTGTATATTACAAATTAATTATTACTAAGTTGAAAGAAATTGATTGCTCGCAATTAGTATAGCTTGGTAAAAAGACATCATTTCACAATCATCCTTCGTCTATAGTGCATACATATTTTATTGTAACAATTTCTTCTCAAGTGGGACGAGCCGCCTGAGAACGACAGCGAGGCTATCGGTACGCACAGTCATTACCACATTCAAAACACTGTACTTGAGCACTGTGCTTTCTTGCACAATGTGATTCCAGCTCTGCAATGAGGCAATTACAAAAGCAGACAGTTATTCTTCCTCTCGCAGCACGAATAGATTCAGTTCTAAAAGCACACCGTGTCCTGTATATTACTGCTCCGGGGTTGGGGGCCCGGCCTGCTGGGTGAAAGTTATAGCAATGATAGCTTGTTGAGATGCAGGCGGGAAAAAAAAGTAATTTGTGTGTTTTCGCAGCCACTGATTCTGCCTCCTGTGTCTTGTTTCTTCCAGGAGAGATCTGTGCATTTAAGATTCATGGGCAGGAGGCCCCGTTTGAAGCTGAGGTGTTGAACAGGACATCTGGTGAAGGGGTGCTGAGGGCCCGGGGTCCCATAGACTGCGAGCAGCAGAAGGAGTACACCTTCATTATCCAGGCCTATGACTGTGGAGCCAGCCCTAGTGGAGCTAACTGGAAAAAGAGCCACAAGTAAGTAGAAGAGACCTTAGTTGATCTGGTGTGGTGTAGTTTATTTCCGCTGCTTCAAATGGAAGTCCACTGGTGTTCTGTGAAGGATCTGCAAATTGATTGACTGATTTTTGTTTTAATTGATAAGAAGCACCAACATTTAATTTTACTAATTAATCAACAGATTTTAGGAAAGTCTTTTCTCACTTAAATTGCAACATATCTCACAGTTGTTCATGCAATTGTTCTTAATTAGTTAATAGTTGGATTATTTAGATTAATTAGCTAAAAGTTGCAGTTCAGTTCATTTCATTAAAAAAATCAGAGCAGTCAAGCTAAATTATGGATTGGTAATAAAAGAATGAAAAAATATGTGAAGTTAGTGACATTCAGGATGTTATGTGGTCCACACTTTTTGTTTTACTCTAGAAGTGGTAGGTCATCTGGAAAATGTTGGTCAAAAGTTGCAGTTCAGTTCATTTCATTAAAAAAATCAGAGCAGTCAAGCTAAATTATGGATTGGTAATAAAAGAATGAAAAAATATGTGAAGTTAGTGACATTCAGGATGTTATGTGGTCCACAATTTTTGTTTTACTCTAGAAGTGGTAGGTCATCTGGAAAATGTTGGTCTAGTGGTTAAAGTATTGTAGGTCATTTTGCATAAAAGCTACAAGACTCTTAGTAGAAGTTGCAATTTACAAGCAAGAGAAGCAATCGTCTCTGTGATGTGGACTGTAAGTTAAGGGACTGGTGTCCTGCTGTGCAGTTGATCCATTTGTTTAATTCATCATCTAATTATCGAAGTTAAAAGCAGAATAAAGCTTTGCCACATTTGTGGAAGCTTTTGAGGCAGAAGAGCCATGAGGAAACCAACTGCTGTGCTGACAGCTAACCAGTCTAGTGTTTCATTTGGAGTAATTGTGGGGTTGTTGGACTTTATTTTTTATTTATTTTATTAATGTGATATTCCAATGTACTTGTAAGCACTTTAACAAAATTGTGGATCACCTTACACCTTACATTACTGCAAAACTACTAAAATAATTTTTTTTTTCAGTAGTGTACAAATTAGCCTTAAGGCTAGAATACACCAAGACTTTTAAATTTCGTCATATTTTTAAAACGCATTTTCCCATGAACAATGGTTACAGAGGAAAAACTAGACAGGACTACAAGACTTTCAAGTCGTTCTGAACACAACAAACTCACACAGAGACATGCGTCTTGTTGCTAGAAAGTCACATGACCAATAAAAGCAATGTTTCTTCTAAAATCGGCATATAACATCAAATGGAATCATATAGTCTGCACCTATCATACAATACATGATTTTCTGTGAATTCTGTCAACTCCTGAGTGTTCAAAATTTGCAGATTTATTCTGACTTTCAAGCAATAGCATTGACTTGTCCAGACTACAGATCGTCAGCAAAATGTGTAATATATTCTATAGCCTTTAGTTTGTGTTATAAAGCATCTTTATATATTATGGGAAATAAATCTATAATTTTGCCAGACTGCTGTTTTCTTCCATATTTCATTGAAAGGAATTAAATTGCTCCTTTTTTAAGGTAATGAAGCAATTGTTTGCTAGCTGAAGTGTTGGTCTGAACACTTACACTGACTGATTGAAGTGAGACAACAGAAACACTTCATCACAAATTAATACTAGCACAATCAGTTAATTCACTGTTATGAGCTGATTAATCAGTTGATTAATTCATTGTTGGTGCTTTTTGTTAATTATAATTATTTTATGTAGATCTATTTTATTATTATTATTTTAATCAGCCAGTAAAGCTCTAGAACAGTTCAAGTTTTAACTATAAAGATTACTACTGTATAATGATACCAATATAGAGTCCACACCAACGGACGATAACATTCTGTTTATTATGAGCGCAGGTTGCTATTATGTCACCTGCCGATGTATATGAAGTCAAGTAGATTCTGATTGGTCAATGTTTTTAGCATTGGAGAAAATCGTTCCAATTATGTCATTACCATTAGCCTATAGCTGTGGTGTGGACTTTGCTATTTTCATGCAATTAGAATGATAACTAAAACTTTATAGTTATAGTTACTATGGCTGGGTAAAAAATATTGATTTCTTGATTTGAATCGATTCTCATTTTTACGAAATGATATTGATTCTTAATCGATTAGTCTGTTTTCAGTTAATAAACGGAACATTGAAGCGCACCTCCCATCCAATAAATACTGTAGCAATAAGCTGTGTGCTTCGTTACTTTTTCAAATTATGTCCATTTTATTACAATATTCAAAAAAAAATGCCATTTTGGCACTGTTTAATGTGGAGGGACGGAACACTGTAGTGCCTCAGTTCCAAGAGAATCGATACTGAATTGAATCGAAATCGGATTCGGATTCGGAATCAAAATGAATTGCAAGCTTGTGAAGCATAATTGAATCAAATCGTGAAATTTGTGTCAAAACCCAGCCCTAATAGTTATTGTTATAGTTATCATCCTTGGTGTAAACCGTGGTGAAGTTTGCACTCCTCGCCTCAAATCTCAAATCAGAGTGAAGTTTAGTGTACCGTCCAGCATTCTTTCGCTCTCTCCTTCCCTTGTTCTTTTTTTCTCTCTCTGTCCCTGGCGGCACTCCAGCATATGAGTTGGTTACAGACACACATACACACTCATATGCTTGCACACATTTCTACACACCCAGCCCTGGCTGGCCCTGCATTGATGACCCATCAAGATGTTTACAAAGTTGCCTGAAGCTCCATATGTGCCCGACAATCTCTCTTACAATAGCAGCTCGCTGCAGCTGGAACACAGCTCTGATGAAGTGCAGGAGAGAGCCGTGCTTCAGGCACCCACTGCTGTGTGTGTGTGTGAGAGAGAGAGAGCGAGAGAGAGAGATGAAGAAGTGCTTTTGTTTTCACAGCTTGGCTCGTTCTGATGAATGTCTCTTGACACCGCGATAGTGAGGGGTGTGTGCGAACACGTGCACGCAAGAGAGATCGCCAAGTACAGGATCTCAGCGGGATAATCTAAATGCAGGTCCCATTAACTTAATGTCTCCATTTAGGAAGACGTATGTCAACACGTGAATTTATGTTTCTGTCAAAGAAGGTCACAGCTGGTTTGACTGAACGGCAGACACTGAGCTGGACTTCTTTAAGATTTGATGTGAGCTCTGTGCACCACAATGCAACTTTCTCAGCTCTTTTTCAGGCTAGTTACCATACAAATGATTTGGGGTTGGAAAGGAGATATAGATTTAAATAGGCTATGAATATGACTGCAATCTTCATTTCATGTGTGATGTGATCAATTTCTTGGTATAAAATGTTTTAAATGAAACTGAAGTTTAAAAAAAAAGATTATGCATGTGTATATATAGTTGTATTGGTTTAGTTTGACTAATTTAAAATTTTCTCAAGTTAAACTAAACCTGCACCTTCAGCCTACGTTCTCAGATATTCATTTGTTTTTTTTTGTTTTTTTGTGTATTGTCAGATTCATTCTTAGCAATGATTGTATTTGCAGACATATTGCAGGCAAAAGCTTCATCTGTGTTTGTGTCGGTGTGCCAAATGCAGCTTGATAAACAACAGCTTAATGTTTGATGAGTCATTTTATTGTGATGAAACGTCAGGTAGGTAAACAATGCCATCTATTCTGCCTGCTGCACCACACATTAGTCTTGTTATCAAGTAAACATATAATTTTTTTTTTAAATTAGATTAATTTAACCAGGAAATTTTTGCAGCCATTTTTGCAGTTGATTGATTGGTGGGTGTCTATGGATGTTTTCATCAATTTTCCACTTTTTTCTTTGGGAATTTCCCCAGACATGGTACAGACTGTTTTTAATTTCATGTGACGTACTATTTCTTCATCAACTTAAATATGTACAGTCAGTCCGGCCTTGTGTGGTCTCAGAGCAGTGCTCAGAGAACTTCTTTCTGTCTTCATTAATTTTTCTAACGTGTAAAGCTATTCGCAGTTCACTCGCACAGTTCAGAGTTGTTATAACTGTGTGTCTTAAGTCTATTAGCACCTCTGTTCTATAAAATTAACATCTCTTCTGTTCCTCACCCTGATTGGTTGTTCTCTGTCCGTCCCTCTGGTTCTGTTGCAGGGCGGTGGTTCATATCCAGGTGGATGATGTAAATGAGTTCTCTCCAGTGTTCAGGGAGCCATTATATCGTGCCACTGTTACAGAGGGCAAGATCTATGACAGCATACTGCAAGTTGAGGCCTGGGATCAGGACTGCTCTCCGCAGTACAGCCAGATCTGCAACTATGAGATCGTTACACAGGATACACCTTTTGCTATTGATCGAAATGGTAAGTCTTAGATTCAGACGTGTGAAAGAACACAAATTACGTACTACAAAGTATGAATTTTGTGTCAAAATTTGTTAAATAAATAACCTTTCAAAGAAATTGAAATAACCTCAAAATTAATTAACCTTTTGAAGAAATTGATTATAACTGTAGACTTCACTTAATATATTTTTGTGAATTTAGTTTGATGTCTTTTTTGCTTTAGTTTTCTTTCTTTTTTTTATAAAAAATAATTTCCTTGGACACATCTTGACTAAATATTCAGTTAAAGGGGTCATATGAGGATGCTAAAAATAACATTTTGTGTATTTGGTGTAATGCAATGTGTTTACGTGGTTTAAGGTAAAAATATATATATATATTATTTTCCACATACCGCACATTATTGTTACTGTGTAACACAGTGTCTCCACGGCGGCGGCAACAATACAAGCGGCAACCTTCCGGTCTCTCTCTTGAAACCAACACGGAAGTGACTTAAACTGCAATTCATCGACTGTCCGCTAGAGACTGGCTCAAAAAGGGAATCAGTCCCATAGACTCCCCATGTTAAAATGCCCAACTTTACAGCAGAAAAAAATGTTTACAGCCTGTTAAAAAAAGTGGTTTTGGTCTATATAGCTAATTTTGCGCTTTCGTGAAGCCAACACGGAAGTGACTAAAACTGCAATTAATCGACTCCCCAAAAGGGAGTCAGTCCCATAGACTCCCCATGTTAAAATGCCCAACTTTACAGCAGAAAAAAATGTTTACAGCCTGTTACAAAAAGTGGTTTTGGTCTATATAGTGAGGGGGTGAATTTTTTTTATAACTCATCCGTTTAAATTATATTGAGCCTTAAAGTTCTGCATAATTAAGGGCGTGGCCACTTGAGTGATTGCTCAAGGTGGATTGCTGCTTCTGTCGCCACCATCATGCAAGGCGGGCGTGGTTTCAGCAACTAGCTCCACCCACGTCCCGCCTTTTTGCCCATTTTTGAACATTTGGCCGGTGTTATGCAAATCTTCCAACACAGTGATGTAGATTTGTGGGGGCGTGTTTGAATGAGGCGTTTTAGGAAGGCATGGTTGAGTCTTAACTTTTAGAAAGAATATCTCTTTGGGTTTCAGACTTTAATCTTTGCGACTTTATGGATCTTATCTATGCACGGACAGCTTGTAACACCCCAAAGAGAAAGGAAAACATGAAATCACATCATATGACCCCTTTAAACAGAAACTTACACTCCTGTTTAAAATTTTGAAGTAAAAGATTATGCATTAATATTATAATATTGTTTTTCAATTTGTAGTTTTTAAATGTTTTTCATTGTTGATCAAATAAATGCAGCCTTGATGAGCACAAAAGACTTAAAAAAAAACTCATTAACTTTTTTTTTTTTGTGACTGTTGATCAAGTTCACCAATCATTAACAGTGGTTATAATTAAATTACATTATTGCTTTATTTTTAGATTTAAAGGAAACTACTTACGGCTTTTAAATATAAGGTATATAATTTATTTTAGACTTTCAAAGTAAGGAGTAAGAAGTAAAATGTTTGATTTTGTTTTTAACATGTTTTTGAGTAAGAGTACATGTATTTACTTTCAATATTGCTTGTTACAAAATACCCAAAATATTACTTGAGGAACAATTCCTGATGTACTTTCCACCCCATTTCTGTTGTGGCTGGGCTGTCTTTCTTTCTACCTGTCTTTCTCACAGTTTTTTTCATTGCATAAATCTTATGAAAGTGATAAGGACAAATCATTTTCTCACTTCTGTACTTCACCTGTGATTTCTCTCTTGGGTGAAGATGATTGAATTTGATTTGTTTTAGCTTCCGTTTTCTGTATTCATCATTCACCAGTGCAGAATTTATGTCTTATTTGGTTATCGTTGAATGCATGAGTGAATTAAACGGCTCATTGGCCATCTGGACGGTCAGAGCTCCAATCTTTGACACTTTCGGGCACGTTCGAGACGACTCTGTGGTGCTGGAGGGACCGGAGCTCACGAATCACATTCGCCACGCTGCCGCAGATCAGACACCCGTCTCTCCGCTGTGGCTGTCTGCCTCCCTCTCATATTTTCTGGTGGGGTGTCAGCTGTCTCAAAGAGCTGCAGTCTCTTTCAGGGCTCACGTCGAACTCAGAGCTCCTGTCTCATTCGCTTCCTCCTGCCGCTTTGGGCCCTGCCAGCGTCTGCAGTGCGCCTGGCACTGACATTGCTTGGTTAGTGCCAGGCGAGAGCTGAGTGATGCATGGGCCGCCCGAGTGGATTTTGTTCTGAGTGCTTTTGGCTTCATCATTTACTGTGTATCAGAGGGCAGAGTGAGTTATTAAATACAACAGGCCCACTGGCACTGTGTTCTCTGGTCCAGAGAGAGGAGGAGGAAGAGGAGGGGACGAACGAGAATGAGATCAGGAGAAAGAAGAGAGAAGTACAGAGAGAATGATAAATAGTTTGAGTATAGAAACATGCACTAGTGATGTTAAGTAGGAGGGAGAAAGCTCGGTTTGTGTTGGTGGTGGTACCACATGATTCATTTTGAAACCTGAGGTAATTTACTAAAGATCTTCTTTGAGATTTCATTGTTTTTGTGCACCCAAAAACTATGAGAGGAAAATATTCCTAACATTGTTTAATTTTTTTTAAGCAAAGAGACGGCGTGAATGAAACGAGACACAAAGAGGCAATATTTGACACAGACATTTTATTTGATACTCACTTCTGAATGGAATTCGTTGAGAGAAAAGGAGAGGGACAGATACGAATAGGAAGAGAGACAGAAATATAAAAACAGAAAAAGAGTGAGAATGTGAGAAATAAAACGGGGTTTAGATTGAATTTACACCATCAGTAGCACTAAAATGCTAGAGGCCATTAAACATGTGTTCTTTGTTCTTTATGATTTTATTCTAAAAGAACAGAAATTCAAACACATGCTGAGGCACATGCTTAAAGTTTCAATCAGAAGTGTCATGTCTATTCAAACTGAGGCACGCGCCCCCTCAGATTTTGAATGCAACTATCAAGAAAGTGTCTATGATAATTATGGTGCGTGATTTATTATAGATAAAGAAAAGTGTGGAACGTTGTGGCAGAATTGACTTGTCTAAATTGTCTAAATCATTCCAATCTATTTGTACATTCCGCATATTATTTGCTTTTAACTTGAAAATTCCATTATCAACCCTCATGACTTTTTTACTGTGGAACACTAAAGAAGACATTTTAAAGTGTTTTTAAACAGTTTTTGCCAATACAGTAAACATTAATATGGTTCAAAACAATTTTGGACCCTGTTAAATTTCACTGTATGGACAAAAACACTGAGAGATTTTTGTTCCATATAGACGAAAAGTCATATAAGTTTATAATGAAATAAAGGTGATTTGTTTCACCTTTTTAAACCACTGTGTCCCTTTAAGCTGCTCTTTTCATTCAACAAAATGCATGGTTATCTGTGTAGCTTCTACGTTGAGCTGCAATTTTGCTTGGTTTATGAAAAACATAGATATTAATACATTAATTCAATAAAAATATCATTAATATATTAAAGGATGGGATAAGAAACCTGACAATCATTGCTTGCCACTTTTTCCGCTTGCTCCACAAAAGGGCTTTTCACACTGTGCCTAACCCCAAGTCATCATTCTATTGTCTAAATCCATTCAGGAAAAACTTGATACAGTCTGCAATATATAATACAAGGCTGCAAAGCTAGAGCCATTATATAAACAGGTCGCATGCTGCATTCACACAACAAAAAATATGCAAATAAGAACGTTAACCCAGGGTTTAGGCATGTACAGTGTGAAACATCAGCTTATGAATACCCAGGGTTAATTGTTAACCCTGGGTAAATTATGAGCAGCGTGAAACGTGAAGCAAGCTAACCCACGATTCTGCTAACCCAGGGTTTAGAATGAACCAGGGTTAATTATTTCAAATATGAAAAGCCTTCAAATAAACCGAGACGGCCATTTGTGCCCCCTCATTAAAAGATGCATGATGCCCCGGTTTGAACTTCACATGCAGAAACATAGACAAGTTGAGGGTTTTCATCGTCTCACCCTCTTTGTCTCATATTCTGTTGTCATACTCCTGTTTTGATCTGTGCCGCACAGACAGAGGCCCATTGATAACTCACTGGAGGAGAACTGTTCCTTTTAAAACCCCCTGCTCTTAATCATGCCGCCTGACATTAGTTGCTGTAATCAGCTGCAACAACTGAACTGGCTGTCTTACACACACACACACACACACACACACACACCCCTCTTCCTTCCTTCCACATACCTGTGTTTGTTGAAGTATGGCTTTGAGGGTATTTCAAGCCACACTTCAGCTTTGTGGCTCCGAGGATTGGTGCAGACTTGGTCTGGGAGCCCAGAGCGACTGACCTCTATTCCTCAATGCTGTCTCCTTGACAGCACGGCTGGTCTCATTGAAATGCAGCCAGCAGGTAAAAATAACCACAGGCCTACGGACTTGTGAGAGCATCAAATCACTAGCTGTTAGTTCAGCCTCATATGAACTCTGTCACCACAGAGTGCGTCCAGACTCATCGCCATACACCAAACATCAACCCCAAAGCCGCCTTTAGCAACTGTGGGCGCTAAATGCTAAATTACACACATCAGTCCTGTGACAAAAAGCACTCATTACTCAAGTGACAGGTGCCAGGTGCCAGGTAGAAGATCCATGTCATTGTGGTTCTTTAACCTGGAGCTCTGCAAGTGTACAGTCTGTGGTTTACTGACTTTTTTCAACCAACAGTGCCAGGCTGGCACTTCTCGAACTGCTGACCAGGAAGAATACTCATCCCTACAAAAAAAAGCTTTTAGAGCATGGTCTGGCTTTCTGCCAGAGGTTAGAAAGTCAGAATGTACCTTTAGCACTTAGCTGATAAAGAATGACTCATACAACAATGTCAGATCTGTACATCGTGTCTGTGCAGAGGTCCATGTTAGTAATGATTGATTATGTTATATATGTCTTGATTGAAGGAAAGTGCATCTTTCTTAGTGGAAGCAGAAACCGTTTCCAAGTATATACAACATGTTGGTTCGTTACTGTGCTTCAGCGCTATAGTTTGTGGGTGTCTCTCTTGCTCAGTACGTGATCTAAAACATAGTGTTTAAATCAAATACTGATCAAGAGCTTTTCTTACCAGTTAGCACTATGCTAAACTGGTAGCTTAATGTGTCATTTGACTACTTGGATCTTCAGTAATATCATGTGAACACTAAAATTATATATGATTAAGAAAAAATACACTACTGTTCAAAAGTTTGGGCTCAGTAAGACTTTTAAGGAAATTAATAATTTTATTCAGCAAGGGTGCGTTCAATTGATAAAAAGTGACTGTATAGACATTTATAATGCTGCAAAGATTTATATTTAAAAAAATGCTGTTCTTGTAAACTTTCTATGAAACCTGAAAAAAGTATTACGGTTTTCACAAAAATATTAAGCAGCAACTCTTTTCAACATTGATGATACAATGTTTACAATGGGATACATGTTTATTATGCACCAAATCAGCAAATAAAATTATATCTGAAGGATCATGTGTCACTAATAATGGCTGCTGAAAATTCAGCTTTGCTATAAATGGGAAAAAAGTTACATTTAATATATTTTGAATTGCAATAATATTTAACAATATTACTGTTTTGATCAAATAAATGCAGCGTTGGTGAGCATAAGAGACTTAAAACATTAAAAAATAATACCCTTCACAATCACAATCATTGATTTTTAATCAGTACCCATAAAAGTTGGAATGGCTTTGTAGAGAAGGTGGATACATTTTTCAATGACACCAGAAATACAAATCCCATTTGTATTTGAAGAACAGAAGGTGGTTACTGTTTGTACTCTTTGTATTCTGAGTAAATCTGTATTCAAAGTACAAACTCAACATTTGTAGTTTTATTAACCATATGTCCCACCTACATTATTTTATTAGCCATGAATGCAGATAATAAACCACTATAAAGCCTTGTGAAATGCAAACTAGAGATTAGATGTAATTGTCTTTATCCTAATTAGCAGCACTGGAAACAGTTTTGCTGATATAATCTGTAATTGCTGAAACAGGGACACTTAGACTGTTGAAATTACTTTTGTGATTGAAAACATTTGGCCAGAGCCATTGTAAGGGAGCTTAATTATTGTTTAAAAGCATATGTTGGTGTAGTATCTCAGTCTGGCAGCTGCAACAATTAAGTTTTCTCTCTTAAGTTTTACTTTCCTCGTTCCACTTAGCATGTCTTTAATTTTATTTCGCAAATTCTCTCACAAGTAATGGGCTTGTTTTTTTCTCTTACATTTATTCTTCTCTCCAGGCAACATCAGGAACACAGAGCGACTGAGCTATGACAAACAGCAGCACTACAAAATCATGGTGACTGCTTACGATTGTGGCCAGAAAAGGGCGATGGAAAGTGTTCCGGTTCACATTGATGTCAAACCAGTGTGCAAACCTGGCTGGCAAGGTCAGTGGATACTTCAAATCTGTTACCTCAGCTTTCACTGTTGCTCCATTCCTGGCTTCTGCTATTCAAATTAGCTGCTTATTCTGATAAATTTTTTTACAAGCAGTGTACTATATGTACAGTATTGCTGTTATATTGTAATAGTAATGTAGATGTTTATTGCAATTCTTTTTTCACTGCTGATAGCTCAGGCAGCTGGCTCAAAAAAAATCTGTGGGTGTATGAAAAAAATAAAGATTTGAAATTATCATGCGGCAGTTGACTAACTACCATTGAAATGAATGGGAATGCTTATAGATAGCTTTCTCTAGGTTTTATTGACTTTCTTTAGTTCTTTCAAGGCCATGTCAGCTAACTGTATTTTCATTTTTAAATGCGTTATTTGTGTTGAGGAGTTCCTAGAAAATAGTAATTTTCTAGAAGAAGTGCCACTGTGAAATACAAAAGTAAATGGATGCAAATTTTCACAAGAAGAAAGAGCAAAATAGATAGTCATTGAAATTTATATATATATATATATATATATATATATATCTTGATATTCAGATAAAAACTTTCTCTATTCTCTTATCTTCCTCTGATCTCTAAGAGTCCCTGTCGATTCTCAAGTCAGCTTTTTTGACCTAAATCGTTCACCCAAAATGAAAATTCTGTCATCATTTAGTCACTAAAGTCACACAAAGCAGATATTTTGAAGAATGTTTCATCTGTTTTTGGCCAGAGAATAATAGTCAAGGGGGTTTAAAACAACTGTATGAAATATATAAAAAATACTTGAGGCATTTTTATAAATATCTCCTTGATGACGATGGCAAAAGAATTGTAATTCTCTAATTGACTTGAAGAGTTTGACCTGATTGATTCAAAATATGATTCAATAGAATGTTGTGTTAAAATCAGACATCACTACTACTCATTAACATTCCAAAAATAATTTAGGTGGATGTCAGGATTTTTGGTGAGTAATGACTTAAATTGCAGACTCGAGTTTCTATCTCTGCCTTACATCCACCCTCAACCTCCATCCGTGAAATGGTCAGTATTGTGACCCAGCGGAGTAGTCTGTTCTCAGCGACCTCTGTGATCCCTTGTTCTGTTCTCCTCTCATCTGTGGCATACACTGTTAGTGGTCTTAACTAGACAGATCAATATCCGAGGACTCCGTCTTCCCACAGGGACTGCAAAGCAGCTTCAGCCTACAGCTCATCCGCACACATTACACTGACCTCTCTGGAAGAGCCCAGTATTCCTTTAATATCTCATGCCTACATGACAAGGCAAACCAATGCATTTTACATAGGCTATGGTAATGGATTTTTTCTAAACAGTCAGTAGGCAGAGCTTTCAACATCATTAAATTGTAGAAAAAGACGAGGCAGCTTTTTTCACAGTTTACCTTCTTTCACACATCGATTGAGGCGTGGAAAATATCTGCAGATGAATTCAATTCACAGGCTTCAGTTGAGCCATTAAAATGCGGATGTCAGGGGCTAGAGAGACAAGACGCCTAATCACTGTCATCTAAAATTGTTTTTAGAGCGTGAAAAGAGGGGGAAAAAGCTTTAATTCTCTCTTCAGCCAGACAAACCCAAGTCCTTCTGAGAAGAAACAATGTAGCTACAGATAATCAATCTTGACAAAAGTCAAACTTTGTAAAACATTCAGCGGCTGTTTCAGCATAGTGGACACAATTTAAATAAATATCAAGACTTTGCATTATAGGTGTATTTTTATATATAAAAATGAATTATAATAAACTTGTTCCAAACCTGTATGACTTTCTTCTGTGGAACGCAAACAAAGAAATTGTAAAGAAGTTGAACTCTGCTTTTGTAACCAGGGGTTGTCAAATTCCAAAAAGCAACATTTAATTAATTTAAATATATATTTATTCATTCATACATTTACTTGTCCATTCTAATTTATTCTTTATTAATCACTGTATGGAAAAGTAGCATGACACATTTTTCCACACTTCTCGGTTTGTTCCATTGAATAAAATTAAAGGAATAGTCCACCCAAAATACCAATTAACTAAAAATTTACTCACCCTCAGGGCATCCAAGATGTAGATGAGTTTGTTTCTTCATCAGAATCAGTTTTGGGGAAATTCACCCATTGATCCTCTGCAGTGAATGGGTGCCGTCAGATTGAGAGTTCAAAGATCACAGTAATCCACATGACTCCAGTCCATCAATTTGTGTCTTGTGAAGTAAAAAGCTGCTTGTTTGTAAGAAACAAATCCATCATTAAGACACCTTTAAACTGTTGCTTCTGGCACTAGAATCCATAACAAACGCTTAATTCCTCCAGTGGAAAAAGTCGATGCCATTAGAAACCCACAGTCTGTTTTTACCTGTAAATGGTGCTTGATTTGTAAATCAAGATTTTTCTTTCCTGAATCAGAAAATATTATTTTTTCACTGGAGAAATATTATTATGGACTCGTAATTTAGCTGGAAGCAACAGTTTGAAGTTCAAAACATCTTAATAATGGATTTGTTTCTTACAAACACGCAGCTTTTTGCTTCACAAGACATTAATTGATGGACTGGAGTCATGTGGATTACTTGTGGAATATTGTGATGCTTTTATCAGCTGTTTGTACTCTTATTCTGACGGCACCCATTCACTGCAGAAGATCCATTGCTGAGCAAGTGATGTAATGCTAAATTTCTCCAAATCTCTTCTGATGAAAAAAGAAGCTCATCTACATCTTGGATAGCCTGATGGTGAGTAGATTTCCAGCAAATATTAATTGTTGGGTGAACTATTCTTTTAATAGTGGTTTGAGGGTGAGTAAATGATCTCAGAATTTTTTTTTTTTAATGAACTATCCCTTTAAGACACAGATCGTCTCTCTTACAAAATTCTCAGTTTTTAATTGAAGACAATTTTTCCATTTGAACTTTAATCCTAGGTGTTGTCAAACATCTCGTTGCTGTATTTTGTCTTCGTTCCTTCACACTTGTCAAGGTGACAACACAGAGAGTGTGAAACTGTTCTGAGAACAGTATCCTGATTGAACCAATTAGAGGGAGTCTGTTACACCTGTTTGTTAAAGGGGTCATATGATGGTTTTTTAAAGATCATTATTTTGTGTATTTGGTGTAACCGAATATGTTGACATACTTTAATGTTCAAAAAACGCATTATTTTTAAAATACTGTACATTATTGTAGGTCCTATATGCCCCGCCTCTCTCAAACGCTTCGTTTTCTACAAAG
>NW_015628690.1:166860-169285 GCF_001515625.1 Sinocyclocheilus rhinocerous | reverse complement strand
ATATGTGGGGGCGTGTTAGAATGAGCCGTTTTAGGGGGGCGTGGCAGAGTCTTAACTTTGATAAAGAATATCTCTTTGGTTTTGATACTTTAGTCTTTGCAACTTCAGGGATCTTATCTATGCACAATCAGCTTGTAACACTCCAAAGAGAAAGGAAAACTTGAAATCGCATCATATGACCCCTTTAAGAGAATTTTGTTTGAGATGACATGGCTTTATATGAGTTATTACCTGTTGAGAGGTACACGGCTCTCTATGCCAAGAAGAGACTTATTCTATGAAAGGGCAGCTTCCAGTCTAAGCAAGCCAAAATGTCAGACTTGAGCGTATTAGCCACAAATCTTGTAAATCCTCAACCCTTTTGCAATACAGTTTTCATGTTGGGGTTTTGGCAGTGATACAGTTCACAAAGCATGTCTGTTTTGATTCAGGCTAATTCGGTTTCCTCTCACACAAAGCCACAAAGTTTGTGTTCACAAGAACTTTCAAATCACTCATTTTCTCTTTTTCTTGCTCAGTTTTCAGAGTCAGCAAATATTTATTGCCATAATTATTTCCATTTAGAATATTGACAAAGCACCCCCCATTTTGGCATGGAGACATAAATTACATACCCAAGTGGGGACACAACTTTGAAATCTCATGAAACATGCATGTGTCACTGAAAAACAATCTTGCTTTGATATGAAATATTATTAAGTGTTGCTTTTAAGAAAACAAGCTCTTTTTCATCATTAAAAAGCATTTTTATCTATTTTATAGCATATGAATGATTGAACTCTTCCCTGTGGACACATTGTTTTAGACGTAGTGAAAAGACAATAAGAATCATAGATTTGATATAATAATGATACAATTAAATTGAAGGGGATAATTGTGTTAAATACATTCTATTATTAATCCCCCATAACATTTACAATTGAAAATATTTTTATATACATATTTATATATACATAATAAACATACACAGAACACACACATATATTATGCAAACAAAAACTTTTATTTTGGATGCGATTAATCGTGATTAATCGTTTGACAGCACTAATTTTTAAACCTAATAGCCGTTACAATTGCTGGACATGTTTTGTCCCATGTCTCAAGAATAAGTGTCTTATAAAAAAAATACATATTGTATTTGTTCATATTGGGAAACAGCTAAATTTACATTTAACTGAACATAGAATGTGTTTGAACTCCAGCCAAGTTTCTTAGTATGAACATATATATATGAACAATCTGTATTTTTTTTAATAAATGTTTTCTTCCTTTCTTCTTTTTCTTCCTTTTCTCTGCTTTGAATTCAAATAGTTTTATTGGCATGGAAAAAAAAGTAATGAAAGAAAAGAAAACGTTGCCAATGCTTTCTTCTCATTTTCTCTCTCCTCAAGCACTCCTAGTTTGTCCCAGGGTCACTGCTGTTTCTGAGCTCAGGTATCATCTAAAGCATGATAGGGCCTTAAGATGTGTTGACAGTCGCTGGCAGGCTCCCACGCCCAGAGAATAAGCAGTCATTGGCTGAGAGATTGCATGGCCTGTGTTGTCAGTGTGATTCATAAGAAGTGAGGTGGAAGTGAGGACTGAGTGACGATCATTGTAGGCACCGCAGAGGTGAAGGGCGAGGATTTCTGGTTGTAACGCTTCCCGCTTCCATAAGCGTGTAATAGGGCAGCCTCTCTTTGTCTCTGGTCAAATCTCGTCTGTCAACACTGATCTCTCCATCTCTACGTCCAGTGGCCCATCTTACTGAACCATCCACTGAGAGTGACAGATCTCTCATTGAGTGCAGAACCCATAGAAAACTGGCACTGCCAATCAGGTCTTCACTTACACCGTGTACACAATATTTACTGAGAGAAAAATGCAAGGCTGGACTTGATTTTATCTGTTAGGAATAAAATGAACTTGGGCATTGCATAGTAGTAATGGATCCAGACTAAGGGCCCTATTTTAATGATCTAAGCGCATGGTCTAAAGCGCACAGCGCAGGTGCACTTAGGACGTGTCCAAATCCACTTTTGCTAGTTTAACGACGGGAAAAACGGTCGGCGCCCTGCGCATGGTCTAAAAGGGTTGTCCCTATTCTCTTAATGAGTAGTGGGTGTGTTTTGGGCATAATGTGCAATAAACCAATCAGAGTCTCATCTCCCATTCCCTTTAAGAGCCAGTTGCGCTCGTGCCAGGGCGGATTTGCTATTTACACAGCGGAATTTGCAAGCACAAAGACAGAACGCATCTCCAGAGATGAAACTGAGCTGCTCGTGTGCGAGCAAAAAGGTAGCCTAATTCTGATACATGCAATGACTATCCATTATGACATGTAGGCATTTTTATATTTATGTAGCCTACACAATAATAATCTTTTACATTGCAATCCTTTAATTTTTAATATTTGGCATGTTTGTGTGCTGCTGTGCGTCCCTGT
>NW_015628690.1:145755-163641 GCF_001515625.1 Sinocyclocheilus rhinocerous | reverse complement strand
GTAACGCTTCCCGCTTGCATAAGCGTGTAATTGGGCAGCCTCTCTTTGTCTCTGGTCAAATCCCATCTGTCAACACTGATCTCTCCATCTCTCTGTCCAGCGGCCCATCTTCCTGAGCCATCCATTGAGAGTGACAGATCTCTCATTGAGTGCAGAACCCATAGAAAACTGGCACTGCCAATCAGGTCTTCACTTACACCGTGTACACAATATTTACTGAGAGAAAAATGCAAGGCTGGACTTGATTTTATCTGTTAGGAATAAAATGAACTTGGGCATTGCATAGTAGTAATGGATCCAGACTAAGGGCCCTATTTTAATGATCTAAGCGCATGGTCTAAAGCGCACAGCGCAGGTGCACTTAGGACGTGTCCAAATCCACTTTTGCTAGTTTAACGACGGGAAAAACGGTCGGCGCCCTGCGCATGGTCTAAAAGGGTTGTCCCTATTCTCTTAATGAGTAGTGGGTGTGTTTTGGGCATAATGTGCAATAAACCAATCAGAGTCTCATCTCCCATTCCCTTTAAGAGCCAGCTGCGCTCGTGCCATGGCGAATTTGCTATTTACCAAATCCACTTTTGCTAGTTTAACGACGGGAAAAACGGTCGGCGCCCTGCGCATGGTCTAAAAGGGTTGTCCCTATTCTCTTAATGAGTAATGGGTGTGTTTTGGGCATAATGTGCAATAATCAGAGTCTCATCTCCTATTCCCTTTAAGAGCCAGTTGCGCTCGTGCCAGGGCGGATTTGCTATTTACACAGCGGAATTTGCAAGCACAAAGACAGAACGCATCTCCAGAGATGAAACTGAGCTGCTCGTGCGCGAGCAAAAAGGTAGCCTAATTCTGATACATGCAATGACTATCCATTATGACATGTAGGCATTTTTATATTTATGTAGCCTACACAATAATAATCTTTTACATTGCAATCCTTTCATTTTTAATATTTGGCATGTTTGTGTGCTGCTGTGCGTCCCTGTGTGTGTGTTATAAGCAGAGTGTACGCGCGCTGTGGACCCGCCTATATAACACGCTCTTTAAATAACAAAAAAACTACTGCGCCATTGACTTTAGACCAGGTTTTTGTTGGTCAATGGCGCAGTCTATTTCAGTTGCCTCAAAATAGCAATGCGCCAGCAATGCGCCTGAACACACCTCGTTTTCAGACCAGCCATGGGCGCACAAATGGGCGCACAAATGGGCGCAAATGCATTTGCCATTTAAACAACGTGGCGCAGGACGTGAAAATGACAACTGCGTCGGGCTGAAACTAGCCAAAAACACTTGCGTCGCGCCTGATGCCGCATTGCGCCGGGTGTATGATAGGGCCCTAAATGCGATAAAAAAAAATTCTAAATTGCTGTTTGGATATTTGTTAACATTACCCAATAGCCTGTGCAGTTTAAGTGACAGAAGAAGTGCAAGTTGTTAAGATGAAACGTGATGTTGATTGTGAAAATAAGTTTAGTTTAGTTTAGTTTAGTTTAGTTTAGTCATTATTTTCCTGATCTGTGTGTTGCTTTTTGTATATAACCTACAAAGATAAATCATTTAACATGAAACCAGGGAATGTGCATTTAGAAACTAAATGGGCTGATTTTTTCTTTCATGTTGAATTTTAAATTTGGTCAATATTTTATCATGTCATATTCATTTTAGTCCATTATACTGTAACTAAAGTATGCAATTTACTTACGAAATTTTATAAAATAATTACTTTTGCCATTATATCTTTATAATTTATTGGCATAAATGCAGTAAAGCAACTATAATTATTTTATTTCTGATTAAATATAAATTAATGTTTTTAGAGCTTGATTTGATCCTTTTCAGTACAACGTCATCATAAAATAATGATTATGATTCATACAGATTTTTTTCCACTTTGCCTAGAGTGTTTCCAGACTTTTGAAGGACAATGTAATTTACAGATGATAATATGGAAAACAACAAAACAAATGTCAAACAATAACATACTTTTTTCAACCCCATGTTTTAATTAAAAGCGTTTAATTAATCATTTAAAACGTTCTCATTTAAGTAAAAACAGAGCTTTGGTTCAAAAGCAGACCTGCACTTTTTATCCTGATCTTTTCCACTTTTTTCTCTCTAATAGTTTCCTCTCACTCTCCACTACACTCCCTGATTAGATTTCAAAATGCACAAACATAAAATTAGAAGAACCCCATAAATATACAAACGCACCACTTCCAGTCTTTAATTAGCATTACATTCATCCGTGAACATCTCAAGGCAGTCTTATGATGGAAACTCTGTGACAGAAATAAGGTGAGTTTCCTGGCCAACTCATTTCCTGTCCACCTGTCATGTAGCCCTTTCCTGCACCATGTCACCCCAAACCCCCCACTCTCCCATTATTTTTCCATGCGTATCCCAGTCTGTTATTTTTTACTTCAGCAATTCCAGTGGCAATATCAGTCCCGCGTTGCTCTGCAGCGACTTTTTGGCGTCCGTGGCATTTACAAATAAGCAATGAATGTTTAATGCCGCAGTTAATGTTAATCGTCACCCCGAGGTCCTGAAATGGTCTTTCTATTGAAGAGAATGAGTCTGGCCTCTGGCTTTGGTGTGTTTGGATAATCGAGGAAATTATTCACTCTCCAGGGAGTAGATGAGTCATTACGTTGTTTTGATGCCATGCCTCCGAAAGCTCTTTATTCCAAAGTCCTGTTGCACATGCTTTCTTTCTGATGCTGGATTAAAAGAAGACCCACTGCCGTTTTAGATTTTTTTTAGGTTTAGGTTTTTTATTGCATATATTGTGTTTTGAAGTAAGCTATAAAGCTTCTCTGCTCAGTTTATCTGGGGCAGAACGACTACCTCAGATATTCATGAGGAACTTTTTTAAGACCTTTCCCTCAAAAAGAGGTAGAGATGGAGGCCTGTGGTACTGTACTGTCGCCCCATTTTATCCACAGTAGTGCCAATGAATAATGTAATAAGATATTCAGTTAGGGAAACGGGCTGAGGGAATATCTCTCTGCTGAGGTGAATACAAAGCACTGGGTTCTCTGAATTATACAGAGAGAGTCCATAAAGGCCAGCAAGGAAGAGTGAGATGTTATTCTTACTCTAAGCTTCATGTTTTATAAAGCGCACAAGACAGAGTAATGTAACATGCATGAACACATACTAAAGCACACAGTGATGTGCCAGCGTTGACCAGGAGGGTAACATGTGTCAGTAAGAAAATAATTCCAGATGGATTCCTTTTTCCTTTGACCTTGCTGTTTGCTTTTAACCATAGCTTTCATCACGATTGGTTTTACCTCTTCGTGTTTGTACTGAAAGATAAAAAGGATACAGTGTATAATGTAAATCTGATATGGGGCGACAACAGATGCTGTAGCGACAGCTGAACTCTGATATGAAAGCAAATAACCAGTGTGTCAAAGTGATAGTGATTTTAAAGGGTGTTGAAGCATGGTGGCACTAGCCTAATTGTGAGCTATTTGAATCAATGAGATCTGTAGTACCTGGTGAAAGCTATTCATTAGCATTTACATATTTATATTTATTTACACATATTTTAGAACTGTAAAGTCTCCGGTTTCTAATATGTGTTTTTCTCCCAGGTTGGAACAAGCGTTTGGATTATGAACCTGGAACAGGCAGCAAGCAGCTCTTTCCCAAGATGCACCTGGAGACCTGTGATGGCCCTTTATCTTCAGTGCGAGCCATGGTGGAACTGCAGACCAGCCATATTGGGAAGGGCTGTGACAGAGAGACCTATTCTGAGAAGTCTCTGCAGAAGCTCTGCGGTATGGTCCACTTCAACACAAATCTTTTATCAGTCAGTCCAGAACTGCTTTGAGTTGGTTTGCTAAGCTTAATTAGTTTAATTCAATTCACAAACTTTTACATTCAAATAGAGATGCACAGTATTATAGCATGTATAATTTATTATTCAATACTGGGCATGTAACGGTGTACAATGGATATTTAATTTTGCATGTACATTTCCCCTATTTTGCCATCATCTAACATTTCAAGTTTTTAAGTGAGTGATAGTCACTTCTAAAGGTCTTTGCACACTGAGTCTAAATTCTCCTCAAAAAATGTACGCACCTTAAAAAATAAATACGACCTCACGTTGTGTCAATCACATTTACACACTGCCTCCAAAACTTTCGTCCGTCATAAAAAAATTTGGATCAGGTTTGATTTTCTGCATTTTCGCATCCGTAGCAAGCATTTTGATAGAAAAGGATGACGAATATGAAAAAAAAAACACACTTGAAAATTTCGGACTCAGTGTGCAAGGACCTTAAGTCTTCCAAAGCATTAATAATCTAATGTCACTGTTAAATCTCTCTCTCTCTCTTTTGTCATACTATAGATTATAAGGTTGTTTTGCCCAAATTCACATGTAACTACTAGCTCTTAAAGCAATTGATTTTATTTTTTATTTATTTAGACAAAGTAGTATATAATTTTAATATCTGCCATTTATGAGTTATGAGTCTAACTTGAAAACAATTATTGGCTTACTAGTATGGGGAAGAATTTTAATATCAGTTCATCCCTACAATTCACCTAACCATATCTCATATACACATATTGCATGTTCAACACACTTTTAAATGGGTTATAAAACGATTTCCATGTATCTCAATAAATCAGTCATTTTAATCTGATGAAAGACTCTTTGAAACTGATGCATTATGAAGTCAGAGCCACTCTGGCACACAGTTGTGGAGTGATTAAAGCTCTGACTGATTTGTGAAGCATTAAGTGTGTTGATCTTTTTACCATCTTGGCTCTCTCTGTCTCAGTAATAATCGTTTCCCCTGTTGATGTCAGTCGCTTTTGCCCAAGCACTTTGTACAGTTAGCTGAAATAAGTGTTTATTGTTTGAAAATAGGCACATTTTTGAAGTGTTTCTGAAATAGACATCAAAGCTGTCAATTTTTTTTTAAAGCACACCTGAATAATTTAGATAAATATATGTTTTATGGAAATCGCAAAGACCCAACGTGTAACCGTTAGTGTACAACCTTGAAATGCAGACAGTTTATTCTGGACTGGACATTTGATGGCCACTGAGACTCATGTAGCGCTAGAAATTGCTTACGTAATGTAATCTCATTGACCTGTACCTTTACGGTATTGCTGGAAATGGATTCTCTCAGAAGAGCTCAGATGCTCACTTGGAGTCTGGCGGTGAATTTATCGTCCAATATCGATTGGCAGAAATAAATATTGCATAGCTTAAAAGCAGCACCGCTGCCATATTCCCTCTCGCTCCTGTCTCTCTTTGGGCCCGTGGCGAAGTGAGTGATGTGGAGCTGTGGAATGAGAACACGTTGCTCTGACATCGCCACTGCTCATCGCTCATTCTGTCTCTCTGTGCTGGCCATCCTGTCACCCCTGAGTGGGGAAAAAAGATTCAGTATCCTCCTGTACTCCCAAATAAAACACGCAGAGAGAGGCACGGGAGGGAGGGAGGACGACAGGAGGCTAATCAAAGATTGATAGGTGGCGCTGCTCTTGCATATTTTGGGCATCTGTACTAGACTTGTCCTCAAAGCGAGTGTGAACACAATTACTTATATTTCAAAGTTTTGCCTTTTTTAAAGGGATAGTTCACATATTCCTAACATATGCTTCCCAATTGATGAGGAATCCATACTCAAACTCTTTTAACCCACATGATCACCCTAGCTTAACGTGCCAAAATGTTGCTAGGCCACATCCGACAGCAATGAGTTTTATAATGAGACGTTTGCTTTCAGAAATGACATTTCAGTCAGGGTTGAATGTGGGTCTCGGAACCAAATGTTACTTGCTTTTCATCTCTAATTTGATTTGAAGTGTGCTGTATGCACAGTATATTTGAACGCCAGGGCAACTAACATGATTTTAACTCTTTGTGACAGACAGCTTGCAATTTTTCATCGCTGCCTCTTGCAGTAACCTGAACTAACCTCTGTGCTTTTATCTCCGCAGGAGCAGCCTCGGGCAGCACAGACCTTCTCCCGGCGCCAAGCGTGTCCACCAATTGGACGGCTTCCTTGCTGACAGACAGCGGCCGAGACAGCGACCTCATCTTCAGATTTGATGGACGACAGGCGGCCAATATCCCAGAGTGGGTTGTGCCACAGAACCTGACGGATCAGTTTACCATAGCAACATGGATGAAGCATGGGCCAAGTCCTGGGCTGAGAGCCGAGAAGGAGACGTTGCTGTGTAATTCTGATAAAACTGGTGAGCTATGGTGACTCAGTAGGCATGTGCTAAACCTTTAAGAGGGGCAGGGTTTGTATATACTTTTTTTCATTAAATAGTGCTAAGATATTTTAGATTACAGTGGTGGCCAAAATTATTAGAACACTAGTATTTTCACCAGCTAAAAATGGTTTTACGTCAGTTATTTCTATCTTTTGCTGTAGTGTGTCAGTAGGAAATATCAGTTTACATTTCCAAACATTCATTTTGCCATTAATTGTAATAATCCAGTGAGATTTTAGTTTTCACAAGCAGTCTGACAACAGCCAGTGCTCCACACAGAGATCTGAATGCTGTAAAATGAGGATTCTGTTAAAAATAAAGTCATAAATAGATTTTCTTCATCAATTAACTTCTATTAACTAAATTAAGTCAACATTTGGTGTGACCATCATTTGCGTTTTAAAGCAGCTTTTGCCATAGGTGCACTTGCACATAGTTTTTCTGGTAGCTTTGCAGGTAGGTTTCTTGAAGCAACTGTTGCCACAGTTCTTCTGGATTTAGTCTGTCTCAGTTTATTGTGCTTCTTCATGTCATTCCAGACAGACTGGATGATGATGAGATCAGATCTCTGTGTGGAGCACTGGCTGTACTTGTGCAAACAAAAATCTCTTATTATTACAGTTAATGGCAAAATGAATGTTTGGAAATGTAAACTTATATTTCCTACCGACACGCTACAGCAAAAGATAGAAATAACTGACTTAAAACCATTTTTTAGCTGATGAAAATACTAGTGTTCTAATAATTTTGGCCACCACTGTATGTCTACAGTTTCCTAATCTGGTGATCCATCCCCAGTTTGGTAGAATTGAAGAGGTCAGTGCTACGGATGTGTCAGACAAACCCAAGAAAATTTTGATCAGTACCAAAGAGAGATTAAGACTATGGATTAGATCTGGATTAAAGAGTGGTTCAGAACAAAATTCTCAGGGAAACTCTAGTCAGGAAGAAATGCAGCGTGACTGTCAGCGGCCAGTTCTCTGAGACCGAGTGGCCCTGATGGGGGCCGACTGCTTGGCAGGGCTCTTTCGAGTTCATTGATCTCAGGCGTCATGTTGAGTGGGTGTGAGACTAAATCAATTCAACATGCACTAAAAGCAGTTGCACAAGAGACATCGGGCAGCGGTGTTGAGGTGAGTGGAGAGGGGCGCCGTGTGGAGGAGACGTGGCAGCCACCTTGATCAATGAGAGGCTTCTGAGAAAGCGTGAAAGCAGTCCAGACTTTCTTTGAGTAAGACACGTGATGAACAGCGAAACGTTTCAATAACAGAGAAGAAAATGCTTTAACAGGAGTCTCATGTTTGAATGGCAGCTCTCTCATGCACATCCTGTTAGGATTTAGCATTGCTACGGATTGACATTTAGTTTGAATAAAGCTGGGAAAAAATGTAATACCAGCTTAAGGTTAAAATGGCTTTTGGAGCAAGGTTTGTTGCTGGTATTTAATAGTAACCATCAAAGCCAAGGTGGTCTACCAGCTCTAAATAGCCTGTCAACAGATGAAATCTTGGCTGATACCATTAAGCTAAAAGCTATTTAAAATGTAATTGAATTGAATTGAATTGAATTTGTTTTGAATGGTGCAAGTGAATTTTAGGCATTGCAACATTATAATGTTATTGCAACATTATAGTGTTATTAAGTTAATAGTGCTTTTAATGATCAACTTAAAGTAAGCATTTGATGACAGCAATAGTAACCCAAATGTAAAAAAAAAAATGGAAAATGAAAAATAGTACATAATACACAATATTATGTAAATTATATAAATATTACGTAATATATAATACGTTTTCAGTGGCCATTACTCAGTCTTCAGAAAAAGCAAAAAATCTTATTATTATCAACGTTTTGATGAACAATTGCACTGTTTAATATTTTTGTGGAAGCCTTGAAACATTTTTAGGATTATTTGATGAGCAGAAAATTCAAAATAACTGGATTCATTTGGAATATATATATTTTTTTAGTAATGTAAGACTTGAATGTGAGTTGTCAATTCATTCATTCTATAAATGAGTAAAAAGTGGTTGGTTTTTGAGCAGGATTCAGGAAATATATCCTGCCAGTCAGTCCATCCCTGACTGGAATTATTCCCTTTAGAGTTTCTGCAGAACCACAGTGGTATCTGTTCATTTTTCTCTATGTCAAGACTTATCTCCTTGTTTGTAGTGTAATTTTTATGACTCAGCCTTGTATAACAGTCGAGAGTTTTTCTAACATGACTATGCAGTTCAGACAAGCTCTCAGAGCGAGGCATGGAAATCTATAAATGCAAATCTTTAATCACTGCAGATTTCACAGGTCTCACCTCAGGTTTCATTTCAGGTTTTATCACAGATACACAATAGCTTGGAACCATCTTGACATTCACATCCCGCACGACACCTCTGGAGTCTGGGTTAACATTTACAACTCTTCCAAGCTTAAACTGTCCCCTCAAAGCATTCTGATCACACAACCAAACGATATCTCCAACAGCAACGTTCCTTTGTAAGGTATGCCATTTGCTTCTCACAAACAAGTTGGGACCAGCGAGCTAGCTCCAAGACCTCCAGAACCTGTTGACCTGGCACTGCATTTCCCGGAGTCTCTTGTAGGGGTAGCTTATGAAATCAAATGTTTTAAAATCGCCACTCAAAGATGCTCGTCCCAGTAAAAGCATATTGGGCGTGATGTACTGCACACTGTCTTCACGGCTCTGCACCCTGGCATCTATCGGACGTTCGTTGGCAGCGATCTGAAGGGTTGTCTGGAGCTCACTATAGCTGAGGCCTGATTCTTTCCCCAGACTCTGAAATGCCTTCTTCGCGATGCGAACAGCAGATTCCACAGCACCATTTCGATGAGGCGAATCAGCTGGTTGGATTTTCCACTGCCAGTCGGTTCCATTTTGAGCCGAAGCTTCCTCCACAATCGACCTATCTAAATCATTCAGGAACTTGTATAGTTCTTCCAGGACAGATTTTGCACCGATGAAGTTGGTGCCTGGGTCAGACCAGATCTTCTTAGGATGCCCTCGAATTGCAGTGAACCTCTGGTACGCCATCAAGAAACTCTCAGTTGACATGGTGTTGGCCAGCTCTGTGTGGATAGCCCTACTGGCCATGCAGCAGAATACGACTCCCCACACCTTCATTGTGACCCGCTTCTTCACATCGTCCTTGACTTGATAGGGTCCAAACAGGTCAACAGCTGTAAACTCAAACAGGGCTGCAGGTCTAATCCTCTCTTGAGGCAAATTGCCCATTACTTGTTGACATCTTCTGGCTCTGACTTTCTTACAAATTATGCAGTTATCAACAACTTTTTTAGCAATTCTTCTTCCTTTGATGACCCACGCAGTTCCCCTCATCTTCATTAAAGTCGCAGCCACCAGTCGCAGCCACTCCTTCATGACCCTCATTGTGAGCCTCACGAGCCAGCAATATTGAAATCCATGCGCTGTAAGGTAGAAGAGGAACACCAACTTTGTCTTCTTTGAAGCTCTGGACTCTTCCACCACAAACCAGCAGCCCAGACTCTTGCTCTTTATAGACGACCAGTCGATCTGTAGTAGTGGTTGGAAAGGTCACGCCACTTTGTGCAGCCAAGAAAAGATCTCTTAAGGCATCTTGACGTTCAGTCACAGTGATAACTCCTTTTGATGGAACTGCCTCCCACTTTAGGGTTTCCAACATCTTCCTTTGTGCTGCAAACTTTTTAGCTACTCTCCAAATCCATGCAACTGTTTTGATCAAATAAGTCAGATTGCTAAATCGTTTTCCATCCACCAGGTTTTGGATAACTAAACCAGCTGGCGGTCTTCGATGTCCTTTATCTGACAGTTCTTTTTCCACTTGAGCTCTTGTAAGTGCAGCACTAAATGATTTCTTTTGCATTTTACCAATGCTCTCTCGGGCAGTTGCAGTCACATCTTTTGCAGATTTAATTGGCCACTCATTGACTGGTAGATTCAGAAACCTTGGCCCCTGCTGCCACTCTGAATCTTCCTCCAAGTGCTTTGGACCAGCCCCTCGAGTAATAATGTCAGCGATATTCAGTGGTCCAGGGACCCACCACCAGTCCTGAAGTCGTGTACTGCCTTGGATCTCTCCAATCCTGTTGGCGAAAAAAGTCTAGAAACCATAGCTCTCACGCTGGATTGCACCAAGGATTGTCTGACTGTCGATGAAATGGTACCATTGTTTAACCTGGATTGTGCCATGTTGTAAACTGGGGAAGATTAGCTGACTCTCTCATGGCGAGCTGAGCAATACAACCTGCTGGCTTATCCCCAATGTTGACCCTAGTGATAGCATACTCGCCCAGTTCTTCCTCTTCGGAGTCACGCCACAAGAACCTGTGTAAATGTACTTCTTGGTCTTCAAGCCAAACTGAGTTATACATTTTCTTGATATCTCCCAGAGCAGCGAAGGCGCCCCTCCGGAACCTTAGAAGCACAGCACGAATTGGATTTAGGACATCAGGACCCTTCAGCAGGAGGTCATTGAGACTCAGGCCTCTAAACTTTTGGCTGCTGTTCCAGACTAGTCTTACTGGAGTCGTGACAGAATGTGGATTTGGAGCGATGAGATGGCTGATGTACCAAACTGGTCCAGTCCAAGTAAGTAAAGCTTCTTTGGACAACTTCATTGCAGCCCGGCGATTGACCATATCGTGGACCTGAGAGGCATAAGCAGCTTTCCATTCCAACTCCTTGGCCAACTGTCTCTCTGTCCTCAAGAAGGTGCTCTCAACTGACTTTCTGTTGTTTGGCAATGTGGCTGGATCTTCTATCCAGGGATATCTGGCATGCCAGTGGGGCCATTCACTGTGGTCATCGGCAAGTGCATATACAAGCCCACTCCTCACCACTTCCAACTCCCTTTCTTCAGCAAGGGTCATCTCTTTGCCACCTGGCTGGCAATTTCCACAACGACAGCCTCCACATCTTGGCTCACAAGCAGCACCAATACTATCCCATCTCCACCACTCAAGGAAGTCACGGGTAGTAGCTGCAGAACTAAACTGTTGAGGTTGGATGGCTAATGAGGCCTGCTGAATTGGTGGAGGATAAATAGGGGATACACAGGTAAGTTCTTCATACTTCACAACAGCAGTCCTCATGGACCTTGCAAAATGCGTTCTGGACATATGGGCTGTTCTGGACATATGGGCTGAAACTGCAATCTCTTCAAACAGCTCAGGATGATATGTCACCAAGGTCACTCAGATCATGAAGGGCTTTCTCGACAGTTTGGATGAGCTCAACGATTTTCTTTGGCTGGTGGCCTTTAACAGCTGGAAGCCTCTGGAGCTCCTCGACTATCTCAATGGCGATGGCAGTCTGGCTTCCAAAACGATTCTCCAAAATGCGGAAGATATCATCTGCTGTATTATAGGACATCAAGCGAAGATCTCTTGTAATTTTGTCATCCAGGCTGTCAAGTAGCTGGAACTTTTTGACTTCTTTTGACCCAGTTGGCTCCCCTTGTCTCTGAAGGGCTTCCCAATCTCTTCTCCATCGGTGAAAGTCACGCCTGATGCCAGTAAACTTAGGAAGGGAGATTGGCTTTAGTTTAATGGCTGGTGTTGAGTAGCTTATGGAAGCAGAAGCTTCAGTCACCACTCTTTCGGCATCTTCTATGGCTTTTGCTTGAATAAAATCTACTTTTCTTAAAGTTACCATGAGACAGACCTGCTCAAGTCCTCGTATGCGACACTGGAAGTCTTTCTGCTCAGTGGCAGGGGCCCAGCATTTCCACTGTGTATGCAGCTTCTTCGCCGTTTTAACAAGTCTTTCTAGATGGTCGAGCATGAAGTCAAAGGCCTCTTTCTTCCCACTGGGTTTGATGGATGACACACGCTCTGCTTCATCCTCTGCAGCCTTTACCGCCGTAATTAGCTCCTCTTCTCCAAAGCTGGTCCAAAGTGTCCCCTGGATGAGGTATCTCAGCTCCTTTAGTTTCATCTCACATTCACTTGCAGTTTTTTGTATATCAGCCTTCTGCTGCTCATTCAACATAGGAACGTCTGCATCCAACTCCACTTCTGCAAGATACTGGGCCTCCATATCATCATTTGCCTCTATGACTTTGTTGGCCTCAATTGTGAGTTTTTTGAAACGGTCTCTGAGCTCCTCTTCAGACAGTACTTTGCACATCCTAACAACATTATTGGCCAGCCGGGAGAATTGGCGTTTTGCTGTTGTTCTATTGGCTTTAAGCTGCTCCAGTGACTTTGAGTCAGCCATCCTCTATTCCAGCAGAATGCAGGTCAAGGGATGGTTTACACTTCTTTATTTCAGTGTCTTACCAGGTTTCTGGCTTTCCAGGCTTAGCTCAGGTTGCTGTTCTCACCTGGTGTTCTCTCACTAGTGAATTCTAGTGCACTCTGGCTAGTGCACTGTAGTTAGGAAGGGCAGAGCAAGAGCAACCAACAGTTTGCCACAACAAACATGCCGTTCTTGCTTTGACAACTATTGTGAGTGATTTATAGAAAAGTTATTTTACAGTCCTAAAATAACACATAATTTATTATCATGTCTAGCATTATTTTTTGACGCCCTTACAATAAGGCTTTTCTGTGTTTCTGCAGAGATGAACAGGCATCATTACTCTCTATATGTCCACAACTGCCGTCTGGTGTTTCTTCTGAGGCGAGACTTTATTCAGCTGGACTCCTTCAGGCCGGCAGAGTTCCACTGGAGACTGGAACAGGTGAGGAGCCCCCAGGCACATGTCACTCATGCACGTCAACATCACAACCAGCCCTGTGATAAACAGGACGGGAAAAATGCCACACCGATCGGGCTCCATTTATAGTAATCACTTGTGAAGTGAAGTTCGCTCTGTATAATTTTCAATTACCTGTTTTTGAATTATTCATTATCCGTGTGACTGATCTTTCTGTTGCAACGAGTGATCTGTCACTGCTAAAATGATTATTATCAGAAGGACAAATTGGAAAGCCGACGCAAAGACAGCACTCACATTTTCTCTCCCAGTGCTTATTTGGCTCATAATCCAGCTTGTTTGTGTTTGGAAACACCTTGATTTTCAGCATTTCCCTCGGCCAATGTTGAGTGCAGGCTAATCTTTTGATTGAGAGCACTAAACGGACTTTATATGTGTGTCACCGTGCCTCTCAACGCTTGCCAAGGGGAACAGAGAGCCGAGGTGAGACACGTGTAATCAGTATGAAAAGCTCTCCATGGCAATGACCTCTCGCAGGGAACATAATGATAGTCCTTCGCCCACACCAGTCCTTAACCGCAAATTACACGCACATACACAATCTCACATCCAGACGTGCACTAGCTCAAGCGCAACATCTCGGACCTTTCTAAGCTGCTGTTAATGTATGCGTATCTATTAAGTAAACACCCCGTATATGTCATCAAAATACTTTTTTTATCCTTTTCAAATGCACAGAGCAGGTCGTTGGCTGAGAGGGCTTTGATCAATAGTCCAGATCAATTACTGTAAGTAGGACTCTGGAGTTCAGGTTGTGGTCATCGTCCAGAAGCTTGTGTGCGCAACTATTTTTTGCAGATGTTTTGATTCGAAAAACTAAGATGCGAGGACATTTGGCTGCATTTGGCTGCATTTGTTTTCTCGCTGTGGCAGTTGTCTAGCGTAGCGGTGAAAGATCTGGGCTGGTAGCCTGAAAGTTTATACATTTGAGTCCCTCATAGGATGAGACATGAGCTTTGGCTGTTTTGCCCTTGAGCAAGGCACTTAACCTCAGGTCACTCCAGGAGAATTGACCCTGTGGTCTTTCAGACTGACAGCGATTTGCAGTGACAAAGCATTTGGAAGTCATTGACTTTCAGTTGCCGATTGGAGGCAACATGAACACTCTTAGCGATACTGAAGTTCAAGGTTATTCAAATACTCTGCAATATGATTTGCCTCATAATATAGTTTAGCTGTTACTTGCTACTAGCAACCGACAGAACAGCTACTTGGCAATCCTATTTAATCTCTGTCAGTGTGAGCAACCCTTAAGTAAATTGTAAGTCACTTTGGGTAAAAGCATCTGCTGAATGACAACTTACTGCTTGCTCTGACAGGCTTTTGGTAGTGGATCCATAAAGACATGCCACATCCACACAGTCTGATCACTAACTGGCTAATGTATATGCAGTAAAATGGCGAGCGCTGGCAAAATTCACTAGATTAAATATGATTGACGGGTCCCTTGATTATTCAGTGTGGAAGAACTAAACTCTGGGCGTGCCAAAGTTTGCAAGCTTGGTGGCATCAGAATTTGGTTTGAGACACTTGTTAGGAAGTAAACTAGATATCTGTGAGTAGAATTGTATGTTGTATTGGTAAAATTATCAGTACTTATAAAATTTGGATTCCATAGAAATGCTGAGGTCTACATACATTTTCTGCTATTTTTACTATTTATTGGCGTTATTTGTTTACTGCCATTTATTGTGGTCTTGTAATCTTGTAATTATTGTGCTTTTGTAATCTATTTCAGATAATGCCATTAAAAGGCACGTAAAAACAAAATGTGGTTGGCCGCTTTACATGTCAGACAGTTTCTTCCTGCCTAAATTGGTGGTTCTTGGCCAGAATAATTTTACAAATTAGCTTTGGCTACATGTGACTATGTGCTACAAAACTGGGCATAAAAATATGGAATCGTTTTACTAGATAAGATGAATAAAATATTGATATTATTTGCTTCCGATATTTGTCTGATACCTGTATATGCAGTACAGTTTAAGTTTTGGTTCTGTATGATTTTATTTTATTTATTTATTTATTCATTTATTTTTCAAAAGAGGTGAATACTTTTATTCAGCATTAAATTCATTAAAAGTGACAGTGAATACATTTACAATATTACAATTAATTTGTGTTTTCAACTTTCTCTTCATCAGAGAAACCTGAAAAAATTTATCACAGTTTTCGCAAATATATTAAGCATTCCAACTGGTTTTAACATTGATAATAATTCGAAATGTTTCTTGAGCTCCAAATCAGCATTTTTGAATAATTTTTAAAAGATCATGTGCCAATGCAGATTTGAGTAATGGCTGCTGTAAAGTCAGTTTTATTCTTTCCATCACAGGAATAAATTACATTTCAAAAGGTATTGAAATAGTTTAAATTGTAATAATATTTCACAATCTTACTGTTATACTGTATTAAAAAAGTGCAATGTAACAAACGAATGTGTATTTTATACAAGTCATAATTTGTGTGTGTATTTTTAACCAACATATAATTATTCCAGCGAGGCGTAGCGTCAATGTTGACTACAATTATTGTGACAATAAACAATAAGCTCAGTTTGACGACTGATTCTGCCTCAGAGTTCTTGACGGCTGTACTTAGTTTGTTACAGGTCAGAGGGAAAATGAGCTCCTTTCAAAGCGTCAGCTCCTTTCCTGTGGTCAGGCAGAGCTCAGCCAGGTGATGAGGAACACAAGTAAACAATATGGGGTCAGTAGACAGGCTGCCATAAAACAATGTCAGCTGCAGAAGGAGTAGCGCTTTTACCTACAATCCTGTCAACATCCACCGCATGAAACACTGCAGAGCAAAAAGTCTCAATACAGCTGTTGGTTTGTGTTTTACCAATATGCTGTGATATTCTCTGTATGCCTTTTTTGTACATTTATCTTTCATGGCCACTTTGTTGATTTTTGTAGGGAAGAGTATTTCTTTGCATCTGATATCTGCTTGCAAATGAAAGCGTGTGGAAAAGGAGTGTGAGAGAAGGTGTGAATGTGCTTGTTTACACTTCAGTGCATTTTCTCTCTTCCTGTTTTCCCTGCCATGTACCTCTTCTCCAGCATGGCTTGATAATGGTGTCTCTCCAGCTTGGAGGCAGTAAACAGAATATGCTTGCCTTGATCTCAGAGCACAGCACAGCTCTGTTCCCAACATGAGACACATCTGTTTTTCTTTCTTTTCTCACTGCCCTCCCTCTGACTGCTTGTCACTGATACCTAAACAACAGATTATCCTGTTGAAAATGTCACCGTAGTTAGTTTGGCTTTTATATTTAATCCCAACAAACAAACTTTTGACTCTTCTGAATAATGTTTTGTTCACTTTTCAGCTTGTTCTGGCCAAAAGCAGCCTACTTAGATAGGAAGAAACAGAAAAAGTGACTAATAAAAGTTGTATCGTACTGCACTGCTTTTATTGTCATCAGACAGAGATTTAAATGTCAAAGGAAAACTTCTAGAATTTTTATTCCAAGTGCACCTATATATATATTATATTGCAAGGATGCGTAAAGTGCATCAAATGTACATTACAAACATGTATAATGCTACAAAAGATTTCTGTTTCATAAAAATGCAGGGTTTGTATTTTGTTTGTTTTTTATATTTTCTGAAAATGTATCATAGGAATGGTTCTTGAGCACAAAATCAGTATATTAGAATGATTTCAGAAGGAACAAGTGGCACTGAAGAGTGGAGAAAATTGGCTGCTGAAAATTCATCTTTGCCATCAAAGGAATTAATTCGATTTTAAAATGTATTAAAATATAAAACAGTTATTGTAAATTTTAATATATCTATTTTTACTATATTTTGATCAAATATAAAAGCAGCCTTGGTGAGCATAACAGACTTCTTAATGTTTTTTTTTTTTTCTTATCAACCCCAAAATTTTTAAAGGTTGTTTAAATCATTTATCCCAACTTTCTATCCCTTGTCTCCTTTTTAATGTTTATCAAGTAGTATAAGTATTTTTTAACTGACTTTATCCTGTTCTGGTCATGAAAATAGCCTTAGATGCTGATATGGCATAGAACACCCCAAAAATAGTATTTTCATCTGTCCAAAAGTAAAAAGCTCCAACCACATTTTGTCGAATCCAATGACTACCCACTATATCAACCCAGATCCTTATTTTCCAATATTTAATGCAACAAATGTTAAAAAATTGAGCAAATTCAGTCACTAGCACTCATTACAAACAGGAACAGGAATTTTGACTAGATTTTGCCTTTTTTATGTGTAATATATACATCAAATGGCAAATATGTAGTCCATGAGTGGCTGTTAGAAACTGAAATTATGTTCATATGCAAAGTTTTACTACTGTATATCAGGGTTGTTGTTGTTGTTTTTTGTGCAGCGTAAGACCCACAGACGCACAGATTGCTAATACCATAATGTGAGAAAGTCACATTGCTTAAGGTGCTTGTCGGCTGAGTAGGACGTGAATGTGTTTGTGTCAGTCAGGCCCTGTTGACAAGTCTGTATGGGAGGGGCCGCAGGTGCTGTGGTATTTCTGTCACTATGGCAGTGCGCTGATCTAAGGCACCTGTAGAAGATTTGATTGACGCTGCCGTCTCCACCCCAGCCTATAGCGGCCTGCGGCACTGTGAGCGTCGTGTTCTATTAAGGACCCGACATTGATCTAGTAAAATAGCTTTGCGGTGATAGCGCGGCAGACACACTTTAATTTGGAGAAAGAGGGAGAGGAAAAAAAGACAGGGTGTTGGCTGTTGGGCATCTCATCCAAATACTGCTCTTTGCAGTCTCATCAGCACTCTGAGAGGACACTCAATGGCTTCCGCTGCAACTCCATTTAGTCCTATTGATTTTGCAATCTTCCTCACACCTGCCTCTTTAGATCCCCCCCCCCCCCTTTCGTTGAGATGGAAAGA
>NW_015628690.1:143169-145693 GCF_001515625.1 Sinocyclocheilus rhinocerous | reverse complement strand
GTTGAGATGGAAAGAATGATGGAGAGGGAGAGAGTGATGCCAAGTGAGAGGAGGGAAATACTTGATGGGGGGTTATTCTGTACTATTTGTCTTTTTTATTGCTCACTTTCTAACTTTGTTTCTCTTTGTCTCTCCCTCTCTAATCACATGGATTAGAGGTTTTCAGTCTAATGGATATAAGATTAAACAACAATAACAGACCAACATTTAAAGGGATAGTTCACCCAAAAACGAAGATTTTGTCATTTATTCACCCTCACATCATTCCAAACCTGTACACTGTAAAAAATCTAATTAACAAAATGTTGTAAGGGCAAAAATATTTAAGTTGAGCTCATTTTATTACTTGGGCTTAGTTGAGAGAGGACATTATATTAAGTCTACACAAATATATTTGAAATACATTGAATGAACGGATATTTTCAAATCCAGTCAACAATTAGCTATGCTAATGTTGACTAAACTAATAAAAACTAATCCAGCCAACACTGAGATCATTCTGCACGTGCACGAGCCTGAGTGACTTCGCAGGAGAAACAGCGCCATATTGTCAAGTTCACGAGTCAGGTAAGTGCCACTAAATAAATGTTATTTTTTTAGGCTAAATTTATCGACAAAAACCTACAGCATATCCGATGTTTTTGAGTGGATATTTAGAAGTGTTTTATAAGTCGTGTGTCCGAAGAAAAATTAATATTTAGGCTATGTTAAATGTATGTCAAGTTCACGCATCAGGTAAGTGGAACTGAATCTGTACTTAGGGTGTTTTCACACCTGGCCCGTTGTTTCGGAACCTGGCGCGTAAAAAGCAACATTGTAATAATTTTAATCACCGTTTCGGAACAAAGCAATCGATCTACAGGTGTGAAAACACCCTTAGATTGAATTTATCAATACTTGTATATTAAAAAAAGGTGTAAACGTATTATTTAAAGCGTATGTATTTATACACAAACGTACAACATACTGTATATAAAAGACATCGAATAAGCGTTGTATGAATATGTATGAGGCTTTTGTGTGTGCAAACTTTTGCAATTGTCCCGTGAAGTTAAAAGTCGACATTAAACTTGACTAACAACCAGGCTCTTTTCAAACGGGGCGGTTTACACGGCGTTTCTGGTCTCGTGAAGGCGCTTCGGAGAGGAGTTCGTCGTTCCGAACGAGAATAAACAACTGAATCCTTTCACAAGGCTGTTATCAAAGCAGACTGCGTCTCAGTCAGTTCCCTAGGTAGTGAATCACTAGATCGTGCACACGAGTCCCTGCACTGGTAAAGAGACCATGGCTTAGTAAACATTGGGACAATTGATCAATCAATTTGTAAAACGTCACCACTGGTATTTATCAACAACAGGCAGGCATATTTTGATATTGTTTTTATGCTGTTTAAGGTAGACTTATAATATGAAATGTGCATGTTCTTTTACAAATCCTTGCAACTAATGAACAGTCAACATCAATACTCCCTGTGCTGTGCGATGGATTGAGATTTTTTGTGTGCTGTACTTTATTTCTCCATCAGGGTGTGGCCAAAGGTTTCATTGGTGCTTTCTCATCATTGCAAGTTTTCAGATGCTGGCCAGTCACTTCTCCCAAGGCACCAAACACTGCCATGTGACCAGATTGCTCCACTGCAACTACTTGCAGTGTGTGTGTACTTTCAACACTAAGACTTATGTGTAAAAGTTTAGAGTGTTTACTACAATTAAAATGTGCTTTATTGTTCTCAGTGGCATCTACGCTAATATTAGACTGTCTCATTCTTATTCTGAGGTCACCGTAGCCACCACCCCAGAGACAGATCCCCTCCGAAGACCTCGTCACCTAGACAGCCATCGGGACAAGACCACAGTAACCAGACCAGTCCTCTGCACAATCTGGCCTGTGTTGCAGCCTGCAATTAAACTGCTGGATTCGTCTGGCCTAAGGTTGAGCCAACTAAAAAATAACAATTCAGGCAACACTTTGAAGACAGAAATTGACTGAAGGTAAAATTTATGTGGAACTTGTTACTAAATAATAATTTGTTGAAATGGCTTGAAATTTTTTACAGTGTATGATTTATTTTCTTCTTTGAAACACCGAAGGAGATGTTTAAAAAAAAATGTCTGTGTGTGAGTGTGTGCTCGTTTTTGTGACTGTGCGATGGATTGAGATTTTTTGTGTGCCAAAAAAATGGTTGCAACTTCTGTTTCATCACAAATTTAATTAACTTGTATTACATTTTAAATTATTTAAAAGGCATCATTTCATTTCTTGAGATATACTGTACTTTATTTCTGCATCAGGGTGTGGCCAAAGGTTTCATTGGTGCTTTCTCATCATTGCAAGTTTTCAGATGCTGGCCAGTCACTTCTCCCAAGGCACCAAACACTGCCATGTGACCAGATTGCTCCACTGCAACTACTTGCAGTGTGTGTGTACTTTCAACACTAAGACTTATGTGTAAAAGTTTAGAGTGTTTACTACAATTAAAATGTGCTTTATTGTTCTCAGTGGCATCTACGCTAATATTAGACTG
>NW_015628690.1:113086-142987 GCF_001515625.1 Sinocyclocheilus rhinocerous | reverse complement strand
AATATACTGTGTGTGTGTGTGTGTGTGTGTGTGTGTGTGCTTGTTTATGTGGTTTATGAGGACACAAATTTGTATAATGACATGGGTATGACATAGGAGAAGGTGACTTATGAGGACATTACCCCATGTCCCCATTTTTCAAAACGCTTATAAATCATACAGAGTGAGTTTTTTTGAGAAAAAAAAAATGCACAAAGTTTCCTGTAAGGGGTAGGGTTAGGTGTAGGCTTGGTGTAGGGCAATAGCACATACAGTTTGTACAGTATAAAAACCATTACGCCTATGGAATGTCCCCACAATTCACAAAAACAAACGTGTGTGTGTGTGTGTTTGTGTTTGTGTTTGTGTTCCTACAGTTAAAAAGTCAGTGGGATCTAATATTGTTTTTTTTGTGTATTGTTTGATAAATAAATATATTTTTTTATATCCAATTATATTATAATATATTAAAACAAACATTTTAAAAATCCAATTCACTTACAGTATATCTACATATTTCTACAATTATTTGCAAAAAAAAATAAAATAAAATGACGTTAAGCTTCAAATGCATGTTTTTTTTTTCAAGAATAAGATGGTGAGTAAATAATAAAAACACATTTTGGATAGACTTTGGATACCTACAAATACAGAGGCTGTCATGTAGCTATAAATGCTTTGATCTAGTCCCCAACCTCCCCTCAGTGGCAGTGCACATAGTTCATCTGGTGTTTTCAGCAGGACACGGCTTTTTCTATTAAAATGAGCAATGCAACTTGAACGGTTGCATCGAATTAAAGCTATAAAAAAGAGCAATCATTTTTTTCCACAATGGCCAATAAACAGAGACATATGGAAGATCTCGGCAGATCTGTGAAAATATTGGTTAAGACGCAAGGCGTCATCCGTTAATGGCTCTTCAAACACCGGCCTAAATCGATATTCAAAGATTTGTTTGCATCGACACTTCTGCTCATTGATCGGAGGTGTGTGTGCATGTACCGAGGGTCTGTGCGTGGCCCACCTCAGCCAGTCGGTACTGGCGTGGAAATGCCTGTGCAGGCGTGTCATTTATCCCTGTCTCGCCCAGATCATCGACCCGCACCGCTGCGGCAGAAAATTACACTCCGTCCTGTCAATATGACATTCATTGTACCCTTATCTACTCACAATTACACGCACCACATCTGTGGCTTCCTTCGGCGATGCGCTTAAGACGCTGTATTGTTTTGTGTTAGATGGATTGCATTCCATGCATGACCGCTTACTTGCTTTAATGAATACACGAAGACTTATAATGAGATCTCACAGAGGAGAGCGTGCAGCTTATCGAATGCTGTAAAACTTAAACTATAGACAAATAGATGAGTCCCACTGGTGCTTAAAGCTAATATAAATCGGGGGAGGAACACGTGTCGTTTGATTTTCCAGGTACTTACACAGATTTACAGCAAATACACACAAGTGTTGTCATGTTTTGCAAAGCCATGTCATTATTTAAACTTATTTTTAAATGTTTCTCCTCTTTTCCAAAAAAATATATTTAAAAATGAAGAACAGGTTACAAAAATGAATTCATTTTAGTGGCAGCTGGTGCATGGAAAGTCAATGGAAAGTTGCTATTTTTTTATTATAATGTTGCTTCCAAAGGCTGTAGGTAAAAATCAAAATACAGGCGTATGAAAGCTACAATATTGTAGCGTCTGCGTAGAATCATGAATTGGCCAGGAAAATAATCGTTCCTTGAATTGATAAATGATTATATTGTCTGCTCGGTGGACGGACAGATCAAATAATTGTAATATTGATTCTGCTACAGTTAATTCGAAGATATAATCTAAATATTTATTATTAATCATAACCAGTTATAATTAGTCATAAATATTTCCCTGTTGAGCTGATTTACTACAATATGTTACAACAGATCGCAAATTGTCTGTACCAGCGAGCATTCTGCTTTCCATCAATGTTTCAATTATTAGCCATTTGCAGTGTTGGGGAGTAGCTAGCTACAAGTAGTGACGCTACTAGCTTAACTAAATTTTTCAGTAGCTTTACAGTAGCGACGCTACTTTTAAAACAGTGTAGCTTTTCCTGTAGCTAACTACTTTTTCCAGCAAGTAGCGGTGTAGCGCGACTAAACGCTACATTCCGTTTTGCATTCTGACGAGTCACGAGCATAGACTGTAAAAAACAATGCATTGAAGCAGAGGAGCGTCTTCTTCTGACTAGATCACAAACCAAATTTGTTCATTACCGCATCTGTTGTGATATCACGCATTGCGTGGCTTTACAGTCTGTCCACCGACGAGATCGTCTGATGATATTGCAAAGGATGTACAGGAGTGGATGTTTCACATGAATTAACTGTAGTTTACACAAAACAAAGATTAAAATTCGGTCTACGTCGAAGGCTTAAAGCACATACAGGAGGTGAATATAGTCTTTTTTTAAACTGATTAATTTTTCTTCTTTATTGCACTCTAAATCAAATGTCTATTTTACAATGATGAACGGTCATAATATAATCTGTCACCCCACAGTTTTGTAATGAACACTAATCGAACAGAAAATCGTGATATAGTAGTGTGCTTATCATTTGGCAAAGGATGGTTGCGGCGGGATTCACGCAAAGCGCAGTGTTCACGCGCGCAGCTGATGATTGACGTATCCATTCACAGTCAGTAAATACCGCATGAGCTGTGAGTTTAACCTGCTTATTTTATGACTCCTCCGTATCCAGTTTAAGTTGCATACATTTTGTTCTTACATTGGTGTTGCGTTTGTAGCAATATACTAATATAACTAAAATAACTATTTAACTATACAGTATTTTATTATTGTGTGTATCGAATAGTTTACAAAATCAAATGATTGGGACACTTTTTGTCATTGAAATGGCTTGGAAAAGTGGCCCAATCAACCTGAATTCACCCTACTCTTTGAAATCATGATTGCATTACAGTATGGTGTTTTAAACCCCAAATATTTTACTTATAACTTCATTATATTTTACTTATAACTTAATTATAATTCATCATTAATAATTATTTAATTATTTGTAATGTGAATTGTAAAAAAAAAAAAGAAAAAGAATAATAAAAAAATGTAAAGTAGTTTTAATGTAGCTAGCTACTTTTTGACAGTAACTTGTAGTGTAGCTAGCTACTTTTTCAAAAGGGTAGCTTGAATGTAGCTTAACTACTTTAATGTACGAGTAGCTTGTAGCTGGTCAAGCTACAGTTTCAGAGTAGCTTCCCCAACACTGGCCATTTGTTTGCAAAATCCCACCCACTTGACAGTTCTTCCAATCATTCTAAAAAGACGTCAGGCCTCCAGGTTGGGAAAAATCACATTCATTGATTGAAAGCCCAGTAATAAACTACCAGATACTCTTTTTGAATGCTTGAATTACTCTAAGTGATGCCATTCACTGCCATTTAGGCAAATTGTTCACGTAGTATGTGCCATAGACTTCCGATGTTCACTGATTTCTATGGACTTATTCATGAATGAACAGCACATTTCTATTGATATTACTTGAATAAACAGCACCATATTGTTGTCATATAAAATTATGTATTAAATATATGTAAACATACATTTAAAAATAATATTTAATTGTATTTTATTTTATTGATTGTATTTAAGTAATCTATATATTAACTTTTGATTTATTGATTTACAATTTTTTTATATATAAATGTATATGTCTTTCACATGTCATATTTGCATTGTGCCTCATATTTTAGAGGATTATGTGTTCAGTGTCGTCTCAAAGCAATCGCCATACTCATTGTATATGGCCACAAAAACACAATGGTGAGATAAATGAAAGTCGACACAATGTGAAGCACTTTCTATCAGAATTTAAATGGATTGAAATGTCATTCACTCGTTTACATGTTCTTATTATGCATATAAAGAATAGGGGAAGGAGCGCAGGAAGTCACTAGAGTCAGAAAAGTTGCAAAACTATTATGTTTTGTATTAGCTCTAAGCCTGTATTTGCATTCTTTTTCTTTTCATGCCTCGCGTCTTGCCATAATCAAAGCCTATTGTGATGTACCTGAAGGCTGAATTGCGCTGTGAAATAATCATGAGCCTCTGAATAATGCATCTCTACAGCTCTATTTCCACATTAGCTGAACAAATTTTGCTCGTCCATCAGCGCCAGGCACCACCGCCTCCTTTTACGACCATACACCCTTCCACAACTTTTCACTAAACCTGGTCATGTGAGAGATAGAGAGAGTGAGGGAGAACCTAAAAAAACACATCAGTTTTTACCCGACTTTCATCTACACCATTTCTCCTTTTGCTCCGTTTTATTTTTGACATTCCAAATATAGCAGCACCAAAATATTCACAGTCTGACATTCTTTTTTGGGGGTGGAGGGAGGTGTTCTCTCCTTTCTCTCTCCCTCCTACCATGTTTTGCATCAAAGTAAAATTTGTACTCTTCTCCACCAGGAATACTTCGCCTAGAGCTCTTGAGACACAAAAAGAATACCAATTCTGATCGCAATTTTGGCAGCTTCTGATGCACATATGTTGAATTTTTGGCGCGCACGTGTGGCTTGTGGAAGTTGAAGTGATTGCTTTGCATTGTGATTGGTTGAGTGCTGCTGCATGTCCTCATCCAGGAACAAGGCTGCCTCTGAACCTCTTTCCGGCCCACCTCGGTCCCCGTGCCATGCCAGTGTAATGGATTTGTATCAATAATGCAGGAGTGAGAGGAAAAAAAAACTCTGCTGAAAGAGTGCATGTACATGTTTGAGAGCAGATAGGGAGGGATAGATGTAGTGTGCATAGATTTGTGTATGACTTTAGAGGGCGCAATGGAGGAACCGGGGTTTCAATTGGCGCACATGTGGATATGAAAGCATGCAGGTTTTGATGAACTGACGCTGAACTCCATGGCCCCCATCAGTTCCCGGACTGAGTGGCGGGAGAGATTCGCTCCTCTATTCCTCTGATGACTTCCAGTGAGTTATTTTCCTGGCTTTTGCCCCCACACTTTCGATTACCCCCATCCATTCCCAGCCTCCTTCTCCTTTTCCTTGCTCTATCCTAGCCTTTCACGCTCTCTCTCTCTCTCTTCGAAAGCGTGTGAAGCACATCAGATCTGGAGGTGTCAAATGAGCATCTTTAATAAAACAGCCAGTGTCTGAGGTCAACAGCAGTATTTCTGCCATGCGAAAATGGCTCAGACTTAAACTCACATTAGAAATAAAAGCTAAAATGGCACAGGGTTGTGAATAAAAAAGGTTTCTGAGAGATTGAGATGATGTAGAGACTTTGACGTCTTTGAAAAGCTTGCGTGAGGCTATCGGCAACCAGCCTACATGTTTTACGCACATCAACACTCTTTGATTTCTCTTTTTGCGCAGGAGAACAACAACAGCTTATTATGATGTTTATGACGCTTTCACTGAAGAACGAGCTCAAATTTTCCTTCGGAGACTCCTGTGTTTGTGTGTCTGTCTCTGTGTCCGACAGTGTTGCATTCTAAACAGGCATGTGCCTTTGAGACCGTCCCAGGCTCATTAGCTGAGTATTTTATTGTCTCATTACATTGTTTACGAGATGAAAAAACGCACACAGAAGTGCGTACGCAAACACACGCTCATGCACATACTGTCACAGTGATGCACCGTGAAATATCAACTCGCTCAAAGTTTCTCCCTCACCCACACCCCCTGGGGAAACAGAGGAGACACACAGACCAGAGTGTGTCATTATTGACATATTAATGAATTAGCAGCCGTGTGGCAAACTGCAGGGCTGCCAATGCTCACCACTGTGTGGGGAGAATATCTGCTTTTTTATTAAACAGCCCAGTGGGAGACTCGCTACTTTCATACCCACAGCGAGCAACCTAACCTGACTGCCTTTGGATGTCAACATGTCGAAATGTGCATGCAAGTGCGATGAAATTGTTTTCTTTAATATCTCTCTGCACGAGTCAGTTACAAAAAGTACCATGATATTAATGTGCTTTTTTTAAGGATGCAGTGTTAATAGTGTATTTTTTCACATGCACCATGTAAATAACAGATATACGAACATGCAATTTTATGTATATGAATCTTTCGCTTATATATAATGATCATGGTATCTACCATAATAATTGTATGGAATTCTTTGATTTGTCTTGCAAATACCATTGTATATGTATAGGGTGATCATTCATTTACATGAACTATGGTGATACAGTGTTTTTGGATGTGTACCATGGTAAAACTGTGTTTTTGGACATTTACTGTGTTAAAATAGTAAAAATGTGAAAGAAAAAAAACTTGTAAAAAGACCTTGTACCATGGTACAACTATGGTATTTTAAACATGTTACCATGGTCATTTCATGGTATTATTGATGATATTTTTGACATGTACCATGGTATTCTTAAAAAGTACAATGGATTACTATGTAAATGGTACATAATTTTCAGTACCATTTAATATGTACAAGTATACTATTTGATTTGTACTTTTTGTAAGGAAAGCTTTGAAATACCATGTAAATACCACAATATATATGTCCAAAATGTACCAGAAAGTACCATGGTACTAAAATAGTATTTTAGGACATACTGTATACAATGGTAGTACTATGGTTTGCTTGGAAGTATCTTTGAGTTACCATATAAATACTTTAAGTACTCAGTTTCAGTACTCTGGAATATATCGGAGTATCATAGTATTACCATGAGATACCATCATTGTACTGAAAGTACTGCAGTACTACCATAGTATTTTAGGACATATGCAATGGTATTACTATTCTTGAAGGTACCTTGGGGTTACCACATGCAATACAATACAATATATCAAAGTTGAAGTACCACAGTGTTACCTTGCAATACCATCATTGTATGCTACCAACACAGTACTAGATAGTAATCTATATAGTAAACTACCAACACAATACTATATAGTAATAGCCATATTACTGTTACTGTATACATTCTAGTTTCATAGTATTCTTTGAATTACCCTATACTAAATACCATGGAAGTACCATGGATTTTTCCCTCTACATGCCTATGTTTGTGTGTGCATGCTTGTTTTTGTGTGTGAACCCTCATTACCATTGTCCAATTTCCACATATCTGTTACTGTAAAAACAATTTGCTCCTGCTCTTGGCTGCAAATAGATTAATTTACACAGTGTAGGCTCCAAATTGGGAAGCTTGGGGGAGGTCACTCTTTAGTTGACTTTTGTCCCCAGAGGGCACGGTCTAATTCCTGTTCTAATTACTCACTCTGTCAGCCTGTAATTTATAGTCACCTTCCAGAGCACCACAAGCCCGTCGCCACCTCTGTTAGCATGCCTGCCACCGAACAAACAACACCCGCAAAATATATCTACCACTACATATAGCAAAATGTGTCAGATTTCAGTCACAACAGTTTTGTGTCTTAATCATAATCTAATGCTGTCACGCTGGTCACTGTATTTTCCTTGAGTGACGTGTTTTGTGTGATTGGCTCATTAGGTCTGTGTTTATGGTGCTTGGCTGTTTTCATTTTTTGAATTGTGGCCACTGCGTGAACTAAATTCACTTGATAAACAAGGTTTAAGCGTAGAATGGCAATCTTGCTCCAAACGGCTTAATGAATACTGAGAAAGTCACCATGAAGGACGTGCCTGCTGGGTTTTTCAGCTATGGTGTATGGAGTATTAGAAACTGTAAAATGGTTCAGTTCAGGCAAACACTCCACACTACTGAGGCAATACCCTAGCACTTTTTGGGTGGTTTGTGTATTTAGGTTTTTTGTAGTATATAGAGATTTTCTGTAAGCGCATGGTTGGTAAAACATTTATTTTATTATTATTTTTTTTGTTTGTTTAATTTATTTTATATTTTATTATATTATAAAAATAGTTATGAATAATAAAATAAAAGTATTGTTTAAAAATTGTTATAGAATGACAATGTGTTGTAAGTTATACTGTGGACAATCTAGACATAGTTTTAACTCTGATGGTAACACTTTAGTATAGGGACCAGTTCTCACCATTAGCTAGTTGCTTATTAGCATGCCTATTCTTAACATATTGGCTCTTAATTAGTGCTTGTAAAGCGCATATTCTGCATGACCATATTCTACATCCCTAATCCTACCCAATACCTAAACTTAACTACCTTACTAACTATTAGCAAGCAGCAAATTAGGAGCTTACTGAGGCAAAAGTCATATACACCAAATACACAAAATAATGATCTTTAAAATAGCATCATATGACCCCTTTAATGGTGAGAGTTGGACCTTAAAATAAAGTGTGACCACTCGGATCTAATTGATATAATTGTTTTCTTTAACCAAGGTAATTATTGTTATTAATATTATTATATATAGTCTATAGAGACTTTGCCGGTATGTAGCCAATAAACATGTGCAAACCTCAAATGATATAGAAATGTCAACTAAAAAAGCAAGGTGAATGTGGAAAATATTGTCAGTAGTAGACTAGTACAGGTAATTTGCCATTGCCCTCTCACTCTTTTTGCATGTACCTGCACGTGGCCTTTTTCCTCTTACAAAAATGGTGTTTTAAGTGGCACTGGAGAGGAAGTGAAATGGAATTGTCACTCTTCATTTTGTCATGGCTTTATATCTCATTTGTTACTTGCCGTATGTAGAAAACAGAGAGGTTTGATGACAAGGAAAGTTATCTCTTATTGTGGTTATGTGGCTTTTTTTTTTTTTACCAGATAAATAGTAACTTTTAGGCAAATTTTAGATATTACCCCTAAAATAGAATTTGTTGTGTTTGTTAGTGGCTTTTAGTGAGGAAAACTTCTGTAAAAAAGACTGTATTTTAACTATATTAAATTATGAATAGCTTCCAAAATTGCTTTCAGAGCACAGTGGGTGATCTGTGCAAATATTAGATTTTGTGCAAATATAATATTTGTTTTGTTTTTTTGTTTTTTTCAATTTATGAATCTACAGAGCTCACAGTTGTACAGTTTTAAGCACAAATCCAACACTTGCTTTGTGTTACTTACTCTCTCTCCTTGCTGCAACTGATCATTTGTGTCCGCCCTGAGGAAAGCCAGTCAGACCCTCTGTCCACATTCACACAGGGGCGTACATTTCGTCTAATAGTTGGGGGGGACAGTAAACATAAAATTTCTGAAGAGCGATTTTTGAAGGGGACACAAATAATACAGCTAAAATTGTACTTGTAAGGATATGCATACACAGAGGACCGCCTTACTACTATTAGTGCAGCAGGGAGACCGTGCCAAATTAGACAACGTCAAGCTGTTGTGGTTGCGCTCGTGTCCGTTGTATCCGTCACAGTGTTGCCAAGTCCGCGGTTTTCCCGTGGAATTGGGCTACTTTATCACTGTTGCCGCAGGTTGTTTTTCATGTCCGCGGGTTGAAGCGACCCCAATAATATGTATTTTACACGTTTCTTACTGCGGGACCCCCTCGAAACGCGGTTAGTTTGAGCTAGTTTTGGGTAGCAATTGGGAGGATTTTGTTGTAAAAAACCTGGCAACCCTTTTCGTCAAGCAGGTAATGTTATTATTGCTAACATAGCGACTCATCGAAAAATACATTGGCATCATCTGTATTAAAGAGAAAATAATCACTTCATCCAATGTTTAAGTGAATAAAATAGCCTTGACAGCCTTGGAGTTCCACAACTATTGACTTTGTTCTCTCTCACCGGACTTTGCGTGTGTAGGTGATGTAAAAGAGTAAATCAGGCATTTGGACCAAAGCACTGTGAGGCAAGGGAGGGGAGATTCAAAATGTTTCTAAACTTAAAACGCATTTTTGCCCCATTTGTGTTGTTTTACTACTTACGCAATTATTTAAAGTATAAAACATTGTTATTTACAACACACAGACTGGTTTTTAATCATATTTTTAGGGGGGACAACCCTCAGATGGGGGGGTCCTGTCCCCCCCCAACCCCCTAGGGATTTCCGCCTATGCATTCACATCAGAAGCCACTTACATGGCACAGCCAATATCATGGCCCACTGCAGATCTCAAAGCTGCTCTGCTGGATCAGTCACTGATCTCCCCCGTATCATCTTGGCCAAAGAACTGTCATTTGTATGTCATTGCAATCAGCAAATTGCAGTGTTTGTCTTCTTCTCATCACAGCGGATCGGCCACCGGTCCTAGACCCTCATCTGAAAGCGGGTGGTTTAAAGTGTCTCTTTCATTGACTTTCTCTGTAAGAGGTGTGCCGTCTAATTTAATTCTACAGGGATATCCAAGTCAGATATGAGCGTCTGGCTGAGCTCCATCTGTCGTGGCGAATAACGGCTGTGAGAGAGTATCAGTGCGCAGGTGTCTTGAAGATCTCCTTATGCTTCCAATAGTAGCGTTCCTGGAGATGAGGAGGCAGGTGTGTGGATAACAGTGCCAAGCATGTGCTAGTTGGCACAGCAACAAACTTCCCTAATCAATTACCCAGAATGCCCTTTGCTGACTCGCATGAGGGCAATGGGAACAGCAGTACTGCTATCTGAAGATCCTTCCCAACCTTGCACACTATGAGCTTTATCTCTGTCTACCGATTTGCAAACGTTTCATTCCAGTAATCGATTATGAGATGTGTATCTACACTTCTAAAAAAGAGGGGAGAGAAAAAGCACTTCTTCACTTGTATTTTTGCCATTCTGTATATAGAACAAATTATTCCTCCCACAAGGCCATTTGAGGGAGCAGATGATGGAACAGTTAAAGCAGCTCCTAAAATTAGCCTAATCTGCTGTTCAATCAAGGAAATAATGAAACCTTGCATTGCACCTCCCAATTCAGCTCACAGTTAGAGTCCCTGGACTCCTTGATTAAATGCCACCTCTGAAAAGTTTTCTGCGGTAGCCATTTATTCTTTCCAAATGCCTTGGCCGCCTCTCTTCCTTTGAAGAAAGACATTCCGGCGTTCCAGGAGCAGAGAGACAGCATTATTATATGCTGTGTGAGTGTTAGTTAGAAATAGACATGGGTGATGTAGCAAAGACACGATACAATGTAATATATTAGTACATCCTTTTTGACAATATACAAGATTTCTTGATTTATTGTTCCTGAAATGAGTGCCCATTTTCTGTACAGTGTTGACGGGTTGACCTATACAGAAACAAGGAATCTGGATGAGACATATCGAAGGGCCATAATTTGCTTTGCCATCTAGTATTAGGGGAAGGAAAAGTTCCCATTTCTAGAGAGCATTTTGTTGGAAAAATACTGGGAAATATGCCCATGACTGCTGGGATTTATTAATATGTTTGATCCGTTTTCACAGAAAACAGATTTTTTTTTTTCAACATTTAGGAACACACTCACATTATAGATTAGCCTCAAGGCTGAACATCATGGACTAAAATCCAAAAGTCAGATTTCTGATTGAGGGAAAATAGATGGAAATTATTTAGATGGAAAGTGTGATAAAGAGTAAATGTGTACATTTTCCCTCTACGCATTTTAATATATGAAAAATGCCACATGGAGACTTCCATTTTTTATTATGATGATACAAACACGTCTTTAAATCAAAGAACTGATTTGTAAAAAAGAATTTGCTGTGTTCCGACTAATGATGGTTAATTCAGAGACAGTATCTTTATGCCAAAGACTTTATGATTCTCTTCTGATTATGACTAAATAAAAAGCATTAAAAAGCATTAAAATCATTCATAGTATTACTTAAAAATGCTTTTTTTGTCCTCATTAAAAGAGTTGAATAGTAATTTTGAAAAAAATATATGTTTAAAATGAGATGAAGACTCAACCCATTCAATGTAAAATAAAATACTTCCATAATTATAAATTGTAGTTATATTGTGTAATGTATTACACATTGCTATTTAATACAAATATTCTCTCTTTTTTTGGAACCTGTGATACTTTTTTTTAGGATTCTTTGATTAATAAAAAGTAAAAAAGGACAGAATTTATTCAAAATAGAATATCCTCTCCCATTCAAAAGTTTGGTGTTAGTACTTTTTTTTTAAATAAAATAATTAATTAATTAATTAATATTTTTAATAATAAATTAATACTTTTATTCAACAAGGATTAGTTACATAAAAGTGATAGTAAAGACTTATGCTGTTACAAAAGATTTATATTTAGAACAAATGCTATTCTTTTTAACTTTTTATCCTGGAAATTATAAATTTCCAAAAAGAAAAAAAAAACTGTTTCCAGCATTAATAGTAAACCAGCATATTAGAATGATTTTTGAAGGATCATGTGACACTGAAGACTGGAGTAATGATGCTGAAAATTCAGCTTTGCATCACATGAATAAATTATATTTTAAAGTATATTAAAATAGAAAAACATTATAAATATACATTAATTTGTAATAATATTTCACAATGCTACTGTTTTTACTGTATTTTTGATCAAATAAATGCAGCCTTGATGAGCATATGAGATTTCTTTAAAAAAAAAAAACATTACAAATCTTACTGATATCCATGTATGTGTCTATGTATATGTATATATATATACACATACACACACACATATGTAGTACACATGGGTGAGATACATATATATCTCACCCAACCCTAGTTAGAGACCAGCATCTCAGTGTATTGCAAGCCTTATCTGAGCAGCAGCACAAGCCTGCAGACACAATGCATTAATGTTGAATGAGGAACAGGCCTGTACCGCCGCAGCCTGCGAGGCATTTCTCTCCCGCAGCCAACATGACACAATGATGCTTGTGCATGTAGAAAGAGACGTATAGTTCTAGGTGTGATTTGTGTCGCTTATTGTCACACTCTCATTTATTTCTTTGCTCTGAAGGTCGTGGATGCAGTATTGTTGACAGGGGAACAGATTAAAAATGTTTAGAGCAAAAAACGAGAGGAGCGATCGAGGGATGGGGGTGGAGGAGGAGGCCAAATGTAAGCGTGTTTTAATCCTTGGCGGCATGTGCCTTTGTGTGCTGAAACAGCCAAAATCATCTCCTGTCAGGCCAAGATTAATGCTTCATGTGTGTGTTTCATTAGCAGCAAAGCATGCACATGTTCACACAGCGCTGTGTTCTGTTCGTTCCTCGACGGACAGGTAATGAGGACGAGAACGGACAGAGTCTGCAGAGGTTGACATGTCATCAGCGCTCTTATGAATGGCAGTCAAAAGCCTTTTCAGTCTGTTTACAATAGAGATGGGTCATGATGGTTGACTAGCTGACCAACAACTGATAAGTTAGTGACGTTAATTAGTTTTTTTATTTCTTGGTTTTTGTATTTTTTTACAGCAGCTCTTTAAACCTAATGTCAGAGACCCACATATAAAATATGAATGAATGCAATGACTTTTCACTGTAAAAATACACTGCAGCGAGTTTTTTTTTTTCTATTTATTTATTTATTTTCATTTTTTATTTTTTTGCTGGATGTTACTAGAATGGGTTAATATAATCTAAAGTTAAAATGTAAGGTTAATTATGAGATACTTTTTTCACAAATTTAAAAATAATAAAAATGTTTAGAGCAAAAAACGAGAGGAGAGATCGAGGGATGGGGGTGGAGGAGGAGGCCAAATGTAAGCGTGTTTTAATCCTTGGCGGCATGTGCCTTTGTGTGCTGAAACAGCCAAAATCATCTCCTGTCAGGCCAAGATTAATGCTTCATGTGTGTGTTTCATTAGCAGCAAAGCAACAGCGCTGTGTTCTGTTCGTTCCTCGACGGACAGGTAATGAGGACGAGAACGGACAGAGTCTGCAGAGGTTGACATGTCATCAACGCTCTTATGAATGGCAGTCAAAAGCCTTTTCAGTCTGTTTACAATAGAGATGGGTCATGATGGTTGACTAGCTGACCAACAACTGATAAGTTAGTGACGTTAATTAGTTTTTTTATTTCTTGGTTTTTGTATTTTTTTACAGCAGCTCTTTAAACCTAATGTCAGAGACCCACATATAAAATATGAATGAATGCAATGACTTTTCACTGTAAAAATACACTGCAGCGAGTTTTTTTTTTTCTATTTATTTATTTATTTTCATTTTTTATTTTTTTGCTGGATGTTACTAGAATGGGTTAATATAATCTAAAGTTAAAATGTAAGGTTAATTATGAGATACTTTTTTCACAAATTTAAAAATAATGCAATACTTTTGGGGATTCATTCATTCATTTATTCTAGATGGAAAATATATGGAAATTGTTGAATTATTTATTTATAAAATATATAATTTAAGACTTAAATAATATATAAAATCTGATAAATAGTAAATAATTTTCCCATACATTTTAACATATGAAAAAAAAAACATATTATGACTTCCGTGAGCAAATTCATGGTTCCATTCATAATTAGTAACATGAAAAAATTATGTAATTTATATTTATTTTCACAAACAAAAAAAAAAACCCTTTTGGGAAAGTTTTTGTTTTTGTTATTATTATTTTATTTATCCAATTTAAAGCACCATTGCTATAACCACATTGCTATTTTTAGATGAATGCTTTTGACTGTTGTGGTTTTGTTTTCATTGAACATCTCACCAATTGTTTGACCCTTTGTTCTGGTCTATTCTGTTGTGCTTCATCTAGTTTTTTATTTTATTTATTTATTTGAACAGAAGAATTGCATTTGCATTGCAACCAGGGGCGGACTTACCCATTAGGCAAAGGTAGGCGACCGCCATGGAATTATAAAATAAAACGCAAATTATAATCGGGCCTGTTTTAGGCTTTTCCGTATTTTTATATTTTAGATATCCATCAATTATGATGAAAAATATGACTCGCCATCTCCTCATGGGATGTGCCTTTAGAGAGAAATGCACGGATTACATAATGAAATAGTTTATTTTATTAGGAGTCTATTTTCGATTTGAATTATTTCGTTTTAAAGTAGTAATTTAAAGCTTTCTATATATTTTGATCATGTCTGAGTTTAGGTTCATCATTGTGAAGCGCTCCTGTTCAAGCCCGAGACGGCAGAAAGCGTTTGTTTTCTTTATTTTATAAAAGCACGTTTTGTTGATATTGTGAGTGCACGCAAATAAAACTAGGCCCTTTACAGTTACGAATGATGTATTACTCTTACCTTTATGAGCACAAATGACTGCGTATTTTAAGTTGTTTTCACTGTAAGAAAAAAAGGCAAGTGATCGCGCTGGCGCCTCCGTGTCCTGCAGAGCGCGCTTCAGCTTCCACTCCTCCGCAAATTATTGGATATGCGTCTATAACAGGCACATTTATATAGGTTAAACATTTAAACTAACATTGTGATATACTTGAACTGTTTTATATATAGATTTTATTTTAGGCCTGATGATTTGAGAAGGCTAAATTGATCAAACATAGGCTATGATTAAATTCACTGTCTGCCGCTGGCCGTTACTTAAAAAAAAACAAAAAAACTTACATTTAACGAACAAAAAATACTCCAAATGTTTTTCTTAATTTACTTTATAAAAAAACGAAACGAAATATAATCACTTCCATTGCATACAAAACTGAACTATTTTAATAGCTGAAACAGTAGTATAAGCTTTTTTTGGGAAAAGGGGAAAAAAGACGGGCTAGGGCCTATATTTGAGACCCGTGCAGGGCTTTAATCCACTTCATCCAACGCTGTTTTGTTCTCATCTGTGAGCATGCTCTTGATATATGTATTTTAGGTGTGTAAATTTATAATTGCCTTTTCATTATTTTTTTATTTTAATTTAGTTTTATTTAAATTTGTAGTTAAAACAACTAAAAATAAATGTATTTTAAAGTTTAGAATTAGACAGCCTTTGCACACAGGCTTACGCTGAAAACAACTAAATGGAACCTCAAGGTTGATCTAGGAAAATGTGTGCAAATGTATAGGGCCCCATTCCTATATTTTGCCTGGGGCCCCCAATTCACTAAATCCGCCCCTGATTGCAACACACATCTGATATGTAGTTTTGCACATCCTTAGTTTAGTTTAGACATGTATGTAGATGCAGAAGTGAAATTCAGTGATGTATTAAATGGTTGATACATGTGGAAGTGCCCGTCTCCAAAATTTGATGAACAGTTTAGCATATTTGCAATCTACATATTTTGCTCATGGATTTTTGCACACAATTACGTTGCAATTAACAAGCTTCAAGTGTTGTCCACATGTTTACACACTGCAGGCTATTCGTTTTCATACTCTGAACAGAAGCCCAGTTTTTAGGGAGCCGTTGCATGAGCAGTTTAATTAACCAGCGCTAATGCTGCTGTTTTCATGCCTCGCTGACACTGGACATTGCTTGGGCTTTCTAAATTGCATGAGCTTATTTTTGCATTTTCATTTCTGGAAACTTTTTGAAGTCTTTTTTTTTTTTCTTTAATGGGTTGGCAACACCATTTCAATTTCTACTCTCTTTTGAGAAAACAGCAGGTGTTCCATTACATCCTAAATCCGTAGTTAAAACAGTCACTGTAAAAATGGGTGTTAGTGTACAACTAGCCTTAAATATTCTGTTCTATTCTGTTGTTATGCAAGGGGTTCAAATCCTAACCTTTTTAAGACAGCTGACAATAGCAGCCAGTGATCGGCATTCAGTTTCATTTTATTGACAGATTTATTTCATAATATCCCAGAATGCCTCTCATGGTCCTGTATTTCAGCACAAGTGCCCAAACGAGAAAAATGGCCATGAGACTGAATGGCACTTAGTGTTGAGTGTGTGAGTTTGTGTGTGTGCGTGTGTGTGCGCGTTTTTGTGACAAATGAGGACATAAATTTGTATAATGACAAGGGTATGACATAGGTATTACAAGGAGAAGGTGACTTTTCAGGACATTACCCCATGTCCCCACTTTTCAAAACGCATATAAATCACACAGAATGGAGTGTATTGAAAATCTGAAATAGCACAAAGTTTCCTGTGAGGGGTAGGTTTAGGGGTAGGGTTGGTGTAGGGCAATAGAAAATACGGTCTGTACAGTATAAAAACCATTACGCCTATGGGATGTCCCCACTTTTCACAAAAACAAACCTGTGTGTGTGTGTGTGTGTGTGTGTGTTTGTGTATCTGTGTGTGCATATTTGTGACATTGAAAAGGACCGAAAAAGGTTAGGCTGCTAGAGTGAGATTGCTGCAGAAAGAAAGGGAAAATAGAGAGGTTTTTTGAAGAGTCCAGTGAGATGGAGATAAAGAGAATATCTATTCTAGAAAAGGAGAGATAAGAGAACAAGAGGAATAGAGGTGTGGAGTGAGATCTGTCTCTAGAGGCAGCAGTTAGTCGGGGAGAGAGAGTATCTCTCTGGAGACCTGGGATCTTCTGTCCATTAACTCCCCTCTGCAGTAGCTCAGCATCATCCACCCAGTCAGCTTCAGTTCCATATGGTGCTCTCCATAACAACACGTAGAGTATGAATAAACATGTTTACTGCACCATGCAAGCAAATTATCATTATTACATTACCAGTGCTCTGATAATAACCATTCAGTTACCTGTAAATGTTACCAGGTGGCAGGAGTTAATCGTAATGAAATTAAGATTTAATTGATTTTTTCAAGTGTCATTTATTTGTGTTTTTAATTACACAGTGCTTTCAGCACAGTGGAACAAAATGTCTCAAGAAATAAAAAGATGAATTGTTTTTAACTTCATCTTGACAATCTTAATAACAGCACCACTGATGATGGGAAAAAAAGACACACTGCATTTGTGAAAGCTGGCTGTCTGGTGCCAGTACATTCTTTTTTCAATAGTTTAAATTTGAGTAATTTTGTTATTTATTTTTGTCAAAAAAAAAGCTTTACTTTTAGTTGTTTTAACTTCATCTTAACAATCTTATTGTAATGTGGTACTGATGCAAAAAAAAGTAAGACACATTGCAATGGAAAGTGTCATTCATTTGCATTTCTGTTCACACAATGAGTTCACACATGGCACAGCACAGTGGAACGAAATGTCTCAAGAAAAGTAAAGCTGAATCGTTTTGAACTTTGTCTTGACAGTCTTAACAATGTGACACTGATGCAAAAAAAAAAAGAAAAAAAAAGACATGTATTTGTCGAAGTTATCTGTCTGGCACCAGTGTTTTAGTATTGTTTATATACTATTATAGTATTTATTCATATTTTGGATAAAATCAAATGTATTTTTTCAGTAGTTTTGTCATTTTATGTTATTTTTATTTTTAAATATGTCTGTTTGGGGAAGTCGTGGCCTAATGGTTAGAGAGTCGGACTCGTAACCCAAAGGTTGCGGGTTCGAGTCTCGTACCGGCAGGGATTGTAGGTGGGGGGAGTGAATGTACAGCGCTCTCTCCCACCTTCAATACCACGACTGAGGTGCCCTTGAGCAAGGCACCGAACCCCCAACTGCTCCCCGGGCGCCGCAGCATAAATGGCTGCCCACTGCTCCGGGTGTGTGTTTACGGTGTGTGTGTGTTCACTGCTGTGTGTGTGCACTTTGGATGGGTTAAATGCAGAGCACTAATTCCAAGTATGGGTCACCATACTTGGCCACATGTCACGTCACGTCATGTCACGTTTAGCTTTAGTTTATTTTTTAGTTCAGTTTTAGTCATTTTATTACTTCAAGCTGTTTTATTTTAGTTAGTTGCTCAGGCAACATTTCTAAATTTTTCATCTAATATATATACTTTATTTTATTTCAGTTTTTTTTTTTGATTTAGCTTTTTAATAGTTTTTTATTTTATTTTAATTTTAGATCATTTAGATTTTGAATAGTTTACTTAACTATAACAGCACTATTTAGCACATGTAATACAAAAAAAATAATTAATTAATTAAAATAAAAAGAACATTAATGCAAGAAAGCAATGGGCTTGTGCTTGTGTCATGAAACACAAGCAGAACACAGCTTTGGGTAAAACGCAGCGCTTGTCACTGTCACTTTTTACCCAGCCGTCCAATCAATGGAGGAGGGGCGGGACAAATACGAGGCTACACCGACCAGTCATCCTACTTGTACAACAACTGAACAACAATAGAGAAGTTAACATTGCTGGTTACTGCATTTTTATATTCAGTAATATACTTCAAAATGAGATACTAATAATGCGTTACTGCCGTGTATATTCCAAATTATAGCAATCAAAGCGTCTCAGCTGGAAAAACGCTGTGCCACCAAAGCATTCCTTGTATACAATTTCTTGTAGCAGCTTAGCACAACACATTGAGCTGTGGTGTTCATGTGACCAATGCATATTCATATTTGGCTTGCGTTGTTTACTAGTTCTCCTTCCCTCTCTTCCCTCCCCAGCAGTTCCTGTCTTCTTTCTGCTATTCCCACAAATAAAGTGGCAAAAGGTCAAAATAGTACAACTTATTGGCACTGCGGCTGTTAAAGTTTGAAAGAGTGAGGCAATTAAATGTGGCTGGGATCTTTAAGCCTGTTTCACCATTGTGCTGAATCTCAGAAGTGATGACTTTCAGAGTAGCAGAAGGCAATCTATCCTCAACATTTGCATATTTTTCTAATAGGTTTGCTTTTAGTCCTTTCTTTAACAATGCCTACAGTTGTTAAATATGACCATGTAAATGTCAGAAAAGATAAATAATGAAGTGTAGAAGAACTTTAAATGGCTCTGATTGGTTTGCTTTGATATGTTAAAGTGATCTGATGTTTCTCATACTCGTAAATCTTTGTCCCTATAATTAGCGTCTGATTATAATTATACCTAATTAATGTAATAGGACAGATGACAAATGATGAATAGTATAGCTAATGATGGCAAATTAAGTTACATTTCTGTTTCATTAAGGGCATGTGAACGTGAACTGAAAACCTAATGTTAATCATCTTAACCTAAGCACAGATATTATTCAGATAAGAACACAATCCTTATGGACTTATTGGAATTGTTCAGTAGCCCCTCACTGCAGAACAAAGATCCAGGGGGTGGGGTCGGATCCACATCTAGGGGGTGGAGATGGTAGGTTTAGGGGTGGAGATGGGTGGGTTTAGGGATCAGGGGGTGGAGACGGGTAGGTTTAGGTATATGCAAGGTGGGAGGAGTTGGATCTGGATCCAACCTCGCCCCCTGGATCTTGTGTTCTGCAGTGAGGACCATCTCGAATTGTTCCTTATATCTAGCAACAATGTGTCCTATTTTTAGTTTGTAGTTTAGACTGACCCAAACATGGTTCTGGGAAAGTTTTACTGTGAATTAATTTACAGTTGGTCAGTTAAGTTGTTGATTAGAGGTTGGTTCATTTATGAAGGTGGTTTTTTTTTTTGTTACAGGGAAAGTTTTACTGTGAATTTAACTCCGAGTGGGTCAATTAAGTGTTTGATTAGAGGTTGGTTCATTTATTTATTTTTTGTTTTATTTGTCCTTTATTTAACCAGGTAAAACTTGCTGATATTAAAAATCTCTTTTACAGAAATGACTTGGCCAAGATGCAGCACTACATTTCATAAGAAGAACATTAAAACAATGTGTTGACAACAATTAAAAACATTTAAAAATTAATTATTCCTTCAACAACTCATTAATCAAGAATTTAAAATTGTTCATTGACACTAAGGCCTGCAACTTCAAGTTGTGTTGTAAAAAGTTCCAATCAGTGGGTGCTGCAAACTGAAAAGTTTGTTTTTTTCAAGTTTAGTTTGTGCAAATGGAACCGAAAGAATGTACAAGTCCTGTGAGCACAGAGAATAAGCTCCAAGAGCTTTAGGCTGGGTGAGGGAACAAAGATATGGAGGCAATAAACCCAAGATGGATTTATAGATACACATATACCAGTGATTCTGTCTGTGTGTTGATAATGACGTCCAACCAACTCTATTATACAAATCACAATGATAGGTGCTAACAGTGACTTTGAGTAATTTTGAGTGATAGTTGATTTGCCACTTGTTTCTTTGATCTTGAAAATAACATAGCTTTAGTTTTAGTCACATTCAAAGTCAGTTTTAGGCCACAAAGCCTTTGTTGCACAACAGCAAAAGCACTCTGGAGTAAAGACACTGCTTGGTATAATTTAGGTGTGCTACAATAAATCACAGTGTTATCAGCATAAAATTAAATGAAAATGAAAATGAAAATTAACATGACCAATATTAAAATCAAGATTGTTAATGTAAATAATAAAAAGCAGAGGCCCCAAAACAGATCCCTGAGGAACACCCCTCGTAATCTGCAGTGGTGTAGATGAATGGCCTTCCATTTGCACACATTGTGTTCTACCCACTAAGTAGCTTTTGAACCAAGAGGTTGTCACATTTGACATTCCAATTTGTTTCAATCTAGTTTTTAATAAACTGAAATCAGCGGTAAAATAATAATTTATGAAGGTGTGTTTTTTGTTTTGTTTTGTTTTTTGTTTCTGGGAAAGTTTTACTGTGAATTTTAACTCGGAGTGGGTCAATTAAGTTTTTGATTAGAGGTTGGTTAATTTATGACGGTGTGTTTTTTTCTTTTCTTTTTTGGTTTGCTTTGTTTTGTTTTGTGTTCCACCAATTCATTTTTAAGATGTGTCAATTTAAAAATTAAACTTAAAACACACATATTTAGAAATCTACTTTCTTTTCGATTTTATGTATGCGAAAAACATCTCTAAGAAGCTAATCCAATTCGCAGATTTAACCCAAAATCAGTATTTGATCAACCAGCAATTTTGAAAATGTGTTGTTTTGCCCTGTTAACTAGATCTAAACTTATTCTTGTCTCCAGATCTGTGATAAAGAGTGGCATTACTACGTCATCAATGTAGAGTTTCCTTCAGTGACGCTCTTCGTAGACGGAGTGACGTACGAACCCTACCTTGTGACGGACGACTGGCCCATCCACCCCTCTGAGATCGATGTACAGCTAACTGTAGGTGCCTGCTGGCAAGGTGAGACCATGAATCAAATGTTGTTTTGATTATCCTTTGAAAAAGAGGATCGATGATATGAAATGGTGGCATAACTGTGGTTTGGACGGCCCAGACACAGGAGATGATGAATCAGCATCCACCGGTTTTGAGATGTGATCAGATAGTCTCAGACTTAAGAGAGGGTGTGACTAAGAGAAATCTACATTATTGATATGACAGTGTGGCAGCGGCAGTTCGAATACCAAGACAGAGGCAGTGTGTTTGGCCCCAGGCTACCCTGATTCTTCATTTAATTAAAGAGACCTCAGGCGTGAAAACATCAAAAAAGAAACACGGCCTGTCAATTTCAGCCTTTTGAAATGGAGCTAATGATCACATTTGAATGGAGAGTCTGTCCTTAACATCGCTTTCACGAGCTAAATAATTAAACAAGCCTCTGAGAGAATGGAGTCACGGCTAAGTCATTGTTTTAGACGACGAGGTTCTAAGTTCCGACTCTTCAGCACCATTTTACATTTCTTTTCATCCGTGCTGATTGAGGATTATTCTCAGTTTTTCCACAGGCTTTGAATTGTGAATTTTTTTTTCTTTTTTTTAGAATAGGTCCATATTAAGGATTAAGAGACCCTGAATGGGGGACAAGTTCACTTGCTATTACATCCCAATGAAGCTGGTCTAAGCTCCACTAAACCGCAACTGATAACTTTTCAAGCCATTAGCGGCCAAGATTGCTTCTAGCACCCTGTCCATTTTCACTCCGTGCCATCAACAACGTAGCGACAAACCACTTCATAATGGAAAGCGAGGATGGTATTTGTTCAGGCCAAATTGAGATCCTTGTCTTCTTTAGGGTAGAAATGGGGTTTGGTGGCCATTGTCTTGACGAGACAGCAAACAGGATTATCTGCTTTTTATAGAGCTTTGTTTAGCACATGAACTGATCCATTGTGTAATTTATATGTGTTTAATGTAAAAAAACATTCAAAAGTTCAGTATCATAAAATGTCTTTTTAGGCTGAATTTATTTGATCCAAATCAAGTCAAAAACAGTAAACTGTTTTCTGTTTTAATATATTTTAAAATATATTTTATTCCTGTGATGGCAAAGCTGAATTTTCAGCAGCCATGAATCCAGTCTTCCGTGTCACATGATCCTTCAGAAATTACTCTAATATGTTAATTTTGGTGCTCAAATAACATTTCTTCTTCTTACTATTAGTTCAAAATGGTTGTTCGACTTAATGAAGTGTGGGAACTGTGAAATAGTGTCTTTTTCAGGATACTTTCATGAACTGAAGGTTAGAAAGACAGCATTTATTTGAGCCCTTAAACCCCCCATTTCTGCTAAATAACTAAATTTATTTGAAATAGAAATATTTTGTATGATTTTAAATTTATCTGTTGTTATTTTTGATCAATTTAATGCATCCTTGCTTAAGTATTACTTTCTTTAAACAAAGAAAAATCATAGTGATCCCAACATTTTGAATGGTATATTTTAGTGTTAAAGAAAAAAATAGGAATATTTCTTCCAAAATATAAATTCTGTCATCATTTGGTAAAAAAAGAGAAATTAGCTAGTATCCTTAAAAATAATCAAATTCAGTAAATGATTCATGATCATTTTTGGGTGAACTGTTCATTGAAGAATAAAAACAAAGAAAAAATGTTTTAAAAAGGTTGCTCTATAATAAGTGTGTGTAAAGGAAGATAAATAAGGCCATTACTGAGCTGCTTCTCAGAAACTTTTTTTGGTTATAATATAGGTTATAGGTATAATATAGCATCATATGTGCTAATCTAAATGTAAGGTCATGGCGGTGCCTTTTCCACAGGGCTCAGAATGTGTTCTGTTTGTTATTGTCTGTCATGCAGCTACTGATCGATACAGATGTAATGGTGACAGCTCTTATATGCCATGCGAGGACTGCAGTCTCATTAGAGCTTTTGTCCTTTAGGGGTAGCACGAACGAGAATGCAAATGTTCCTCTGCTGTTTCATCTGTGAAATAACATTTAATTGATAACATCTGTCAACTAAATAATTTAAAAACGGAAGCAATTAAGCATTGGAAGCACAGATTCTCATTGTGAGGCTTTAGGAGTGACAGTATTCGCTGCATGGATCGATTAGACTCCCCAAATCTGCCAGATCATCAGTCAGGGATGTATGGGAGGGAAAACAGCAGATGTTATTGGCGACAGGTATTGCTCTTATTCTAACTCCCTCTCATTTTTTATCAAGGTTCCTAATAAGAAGGTCAGTGTGACCAACTATTCATTAATAAATAAATAAATAAATAAATGCATACATACATACATACATACATACATACATACATACATACATACAAGTAAAAGATGCTGTCACTCAGGAAAGAAAAGACAGATGACCTTGATGACCAAATCAAGTCAAGAAGACCAGTAGCAATTTACTGTGTAAATATTACATGATGTCATCTTAATTGGTTAGATTCCGAATGAAGAACATGTTGAAGAACAACATGAAAAAAAAATCATGTAGAATAGCGTAATTTGTGGTGAAAAACGACATTACCCATAATGCTATACAGAAAATTCCACCAATCAGCGAGTCACAGTGAGCAAAATGCATCTAAAGAAAACAATGTGAATGACACAATCGAGTCTCCAATGCAATAAAAAATTATATTTTATAATAAACTTAAAATAGTTATATTGTCACAATGCTTTGTGGGATTGTAGTTCTTTCCCTCATTTAAGAATGCAGTTTTGTACTTTTTTGCTTCAAATCAAAGTTTGTAATATTGTGATTCACTTCATAGCTGGTTGGTTTGGTATTTTTCAACCAAGGTTGAAAAATACACCTAAGGATGAAATTACCTATGAAAAGTTTGTCTTGAGCTGAATTATTTGCATATTTGTATGTTAGCATTATTTGCAATTTGTATATAAGCATAAAAATACAATATTTAAGGAATATCAGTTCAGCACCAGCCTGCAAGAACTGTAAATAATATTAATAACAATATAATTCATATATATTGAGTTTATAAATGAACTGACTTCTTGACACTGGTACATCAGAGCCTGTTTTGTTCTTTGGATAAACGGCTGATTCGCATGCACAGGATTGTGGGTTATCATAGAGAGCAAAAATACAAAAACATTTCTTTTTTTAAAACCTAGCAGATGGAGGCATTTCAGTAGATGAGCTTGTCTTCCAACCTCTGGATAGTGCCAGATAAGGTGTTTTTGACATTTTGACACACATGCACGCAGAGTGTCACTTAGCTTTCAGATATCTTTAGCTTTTGTACAGTATATTTTGTTGCCAGTGACTGCAAGTATGCATGTGCATGATTTGTAATGTGTTTGTTTACAGGAGGAGAGGTAACCACTCCAAGGTTCACACAGTATTTCCGGGGAAGCCTCTCAGGCTTGACTATCCGACCTGGGAAGATCGCAACTCAAAAGGTGATCTCCTGCCTACAGGCTTGCAAGGAAGGCCTGGACATCAGCTCACTCGAGAGTCTGGGAAAAGGCATAAAGGTACATGCGTGCACACATATGCATACAGATATGCAAAGCCTTTCATTGGAAGGATTATAGGCATTCCATTCTTTGTCCATCTCTTTAATATCATCTGAATATATTTCAGAATCCTTTGACATCAGTCATTCCCAGCCATCATTTATTCATCTATATGTAAATGTGTTGACTCGTTCATTCACTTCTTTGCTTTTAGGTTTTTTTTTCTCTCTCTCGATTATGAAAATTGGCTCTTTCTCATACTCTCTTGATACCTCTCAGTTCCACTTCAACCCGGCTCAGTCGGTGCTGGTCATGGAGGCAGATGATTTGGAGAGCATCAACACAGCCATGACTAAAGTTTCCTACATTAACTCTCGGCAGTTTCCCACTCCCGGTCTGCGCAAACTCCACATAACCACTACAGTCCAGTGAGTACTGCACTAAAAGTAAAAAACATCCCATAAAACATCACAACATCAGCTCATAAAGGCTTTAATAGATTGATAACCCTGCAGTCTCTCTATGGGATGAATACTAAGTATAGGAGTAAATATTCGAGTGAATGAAGTGTAATTAGCTTGCATCTTAGGGGTTCATTTAAAGTGTTGAGTGCTTTGAATGTGTGATGATCATTTAATTTTTTAAATCTCACAAGCAAGTGTTGTTAATAAAAGCAAGTCTAGATGTTTATGAGTGAAGGATGAGCGGCAGCAGAAGGCTTTCTTCTATCAATACTACAGAGCTAAGGGATGAGAATGTAGGGTTGCCTTGGTTACCTTACACTGCATGACTCTCAAGCACCTGTATACAATCTGGCTCTTCTCTTAACTCATATCCACATATCCCAAAGAAACTTACCCCGGCAAATTTGAGTAGAGGTGAAGAGAAAATGTTTCGAGTTTTTCTCAAAAGAGTCAAAAGTGTTGCCCTACTGAAAAATACAGCTTAAAGTAGGGCTGCATGATTAATTGTATTTTTAATCAGGATCACGATTTCTGTTTCTCTTGATTGTCTGCTGGTTATTTATCCTGAAAGTTTGTTTCATTTGACATTTCTGTTATCTTTCAATGGTAACAAGCCTCCACAAGGTTTCACGCTTGAGGTTGCCAAATGTCACGAGTTTAAATCCCCCATTTCAAACTTTTCTCTTAAGTGGATATATTTTCTGCCCATTGATTTAGCATAGAATAGAATAGAATTTAACAATTTGCGCGAGTCGATTACATACAAAATCAATGCAAAGATGTGAATAGACGCAAATTCGCACAGAGGGACGCGGATATCGCAAGTCAATCGGCAAAGAGCTTATTGACACGTCCGGTTGTATCGGATTTTTTAATGCTTTTATTCACATGAGTGACGCAAGAAACATTCTGCAAGTAAACTAGAGTGATGAGATGCAAATATTTGCTTTGATTTTGGTGTGCACACACACCATTACAGGTATGCATTTGGCAGATGATTGTAAATATTTTATCCACATTCATATTACATACAATTTCAGTCCATGCATTTCTTAGTAATTGAACCCATGACCTTGGTGTTGCAAGTGCCATGTAGTGTTTGAGCTATAGATTTGATAGCAAAGCAACTTGGCTGAAGCTGTTATTTTCAGCAGCATGTAGTGTTCTGGCAGTGGTCTTGTGTCTGTGGATAATGGACAGGCCTGCTGGTGGTGATGACTGTAGTGAGACCAGCTGAAGAGAACATGAAAGACCATGATGAAAGAAAATCTGCTGTGACAGAGAGTCAGCCTCTGCAGTACAGCACAACACAATTAAAGATACTGCCGCACAGCACGGGTCAGAGAGTGACAGCACTGCTCTGCACAACACATGGCAGAAAGGAAATCACACTAAAATTACTATTCTGTCATGATTTATTGTTCCAAACCTGTATGACTGACTTTTTTGAGTGAAAAAGGAGTTATCTAGTACAACTATTCGCTAGAAATAGTGACCATGGCGGATCCACTTTCATTTTATTGAAAAAGCAGCCTGGACATCCAGTCTAAACATCTCCTTTTGTGTTTCACACAAAGCTGTTTGAAACAACATGAGGGTAAGTAAATGATGACAGAATTTTTATTTTTGGGTGAACTACCACAACATAGTGCAGTATATTGTATAAAAACACTGCACTATTACTGCACAGCAGAGCAGAAAATGCTGCAGAGCAGGACTTCCTGCTGTTAATTTGACATTTTAAGTACAGTAATAATATACAAATACTTCACAGGGGTTACGTCCTGTCTTATTTTAACAGTGATCTTACATTCTTTTCTCTCTTTTATCTCTTTTCTCTCACTATATCGCTCTCTCGTCTTTTCTCCACCATCCTCTCACACAATAAAATGCTCAGAGGCTTTACTATCGAGCACTTCAGGTCAATAATTGGAGAAGATGATGGTTTGATGGTTCTTGTTTATTGATCATTACCTGGACTTCCTTTCATGTCCAGCATTTTAGTATCGCTCCATTAAAAAAAAAAAAAATTGATTTATTTTGTAGATTTCACTCTCCTCTAATAAATAATTGGATTCAAGCTGCTGATTTAAATACCTACAATAGCTTAGTTGTTGAGATGGATAACTTTTCCATGACAAACTTTTTTTCTTTTCTTTTTCTTTATTTTGATTCTGATGCAGCTTGCAGCAGAGAGATCTAAAATGATAATTAAACTCAACTCTGTCTCATATGAAACTTTGGGAGTCTGATTCAATAATATTGAGTCGGTATGTTCAGATGGTCCATTTGAATGAACCAATTAAATAAAGATTATTTATTTATTTATCCAAAATAATATATTTAGTTACTCAATATATTCAAACAAATGCAGTTTGTTTGTTTAAAAAAAAAAAAGTTTTTTTTTTTTTTTAATAACTGTTTTCAACACTGATAATAATAGGAAATGTTTCTTGAGCACCAAATCAGCATATTAGAATGATTCTAGAAACATCATGTGTCACTGAAGACTGGAGTAATGGCTGCTGAATATTCAGCTCTGCCATCTCAGAAATACATTATTTAAAATATACTGAAATAGAAAACAATTATTTCAAATTGCAGTCATATTTCACAATATACTGTTTTACTATATTTTTTAATTAAAAAAAATGCAGCCTTGGTAAGTGTAAGAGACTTTTTAAAACATAAAAAAAACCTTACCAATCCCAAACTTTTGAAACACTGCTAGCTACATTCCTAGTATTTTGTGGGTGTCCTTTTCCCTTTGGAAATGCTCATTTGATTGTCAAGGGTGAAAGGATCATGTCATCTGACAGCAGTCTAATGAAACATATTGGATCCAATCGCACTCGGCTGATACGTACCCAAATGAATCTTTACCGTGGAGAAAGTGAGACCAGGAGAGAATAAAAAGAAGAGAGAGGCTTCTACACTTGTCTAGTGTGCATTGGTGAAGAGGATTGCCTAAATAAGAACAGACTTCCCTTGTCAATAGTGGAGTGAGCCGTAGCTCTTTTAATAGCCGTAGTCTGGCTTAGACCAGCTCCCAATATCCTTAAATCATCCCTGTAAATACAGTGGGGAAAATATTTATTTGATCCCCTGCTGATTTTGTAAGTTTGCCCACTTACAAAGAAATGAAGGGTCTGTAATTTTTATGGTAGGTTTATTTTAATGGATAGAGACAGAATACCAACCAAAAAATCCAGAAAAAACACATTATATAAAGGTTAGATATTGATTTACATTTCGGTGAGTGAAATAAGTTTTTGATCCCCTACCAAACAGTAAGAATTCTGGCTCCCACAGACTGGTTATGTGCCCATGTGGAACACAGATTAGTCCTGTCACTTTAAGAAGTTACTCCTAATGTCAGCTCGTTAGGTGTATAAGACACCTGTCCACACAATCTGCATCTTCCATTCTAACCTTTCCACCACCATGGGCAAGACCAAAGAGCTGTCCAAGGATGTCAGAGATCATGAGAAAGGTGAGGGATCAGCCCCGAACTACACAGGAGGAGCTTGTTAATGATCTTAAGGCAATTGGGACCACAGTCACCAAAACATTGGTAACACACTACGCCACAAGGACTGAAATCCTGCAGCGCCCGCAAGGTCCCCCTGCTCAAGAAGGCACATGTACAGGCCCGTTTAAAGTTTGCCAAAGAACATCTAAATGATTCAGAGAAGGCTTAGGAGAAAGTGCTGTGGTTAGATGAGACCAAAATTGAGCTCTTTGGCATTAACTCGACTCGCTATGTTTGGAGGGAGAGAAATGCTGATTCTGACCCCAAGAACACCATCCCTACAGTCAAGCACGGAGGTGGAAACATTATGCTTTGGGGCTGTTTTTCTGCTAAGGGTACAGGAGGACTTCACCGCATTAAGGGGCAAATGGACAGGACATGTACTGTAAAATCCTGAACGAGAACCTCCTTCCCTTAGCCAGAACACTGAATATGGTAGGGCTGTCAAAAAAAATTTCGAATATTCGTCGAATTTTTAAAAATCCACATTCGAATGCAAAAACGTTGCATTCGAATTTAAGGTCTGCGTCAGCCGTCAGGCAGCCTTATCAGTGGAGCACGAGATGCGATGACGATGTATGTGTCATTGATTGCATTTGAATGCTTTTGTTAGCCTATCCAGTTGAACCCACTAGATGCG
>NW_015628690.1:96367-111870 GCF_001515625.1 Sinocyclocheilus rhinocerous | reverse complement strand
GCCAAGGCAACAAAGGAGTGGCTCAAGAAGAAGCACATTAAGGTCATGGAGTGGCCTAGCCAGTCTCCAGACCATAATCCTATAGAAAATCTGTGGAGGGAGCTGAAACTTCGAGTTGCCAAATAACAGCCAAGAAACCTTAAGGATTTGTGCTCTGTAAAAAGGAGTGGATCAAAATCCCTCCTGAGATGTGTGCAAACCTGGTGACCAACTACAAATCACGTCTTACCTCTATGCTTGCCAACAAGGGTTTCTAAGTCATGTTTTGCTTGGGGATCAAATACTTATTTCACTCACTGAAATGCAAATCAATTTCTAACCTTTATATAATGTTTTCTGGATTTTTTTTTGGTTGGTATTCTGTCTCTATACGTTAAAATAAACCTACCATACAAATTACAGACCCTTCATTTTGTTGTAAGTGGGCAAACTTACAAAATCAGCAGGGGATCAAATAAATATTTTCCGCACTGTAAAGCAAGACTGTTGGCCTTTTTCACAAAGCCTTTTTAATGTGTGAGCATGCTCTCGACTACTTTATTTTAGTATGTAGCTCAAGTCGACCGAAGGGAGCCACTTTAACACATCACAAACTTTCCACCGTCATTTTTACTGCAGTCATTAGACATAATTGTTTTGTTGGTTCCACACAATTTTGCGTTCCCCTTCCTTCTCATTCGAGGCCATTCTCCGTGGCGACTTGAGGGAGAGCGTTTAGGCGAGCCGTACAGAGGAATTACCTCAGGGAGATAGCACATCATCACTCGAGCGCAGCTAAGCATCACTCCACCCGAGACAGTGGCAGAAAGCGTGTTGTTGTCTTGAACAAACAGATAGTTCTTAATTAGCGGGCGAGTATATAAACGAATTAGTAAACCAACGAGTGCTCTTTAGGGCTCACCCTTTGAAAAAGAGTAATTACTGGGTGCATCGTGAGAAAGGGAGGCCTGTTAATCCTAAAACACTTTATTTCCCCCTTTCTCCTCGCATACCAGCTGTAATGAAGCTGGAGGGACTCCAATTTCCCCAGCAGGTCTGTGTGCGAGTCTGTTGCAGTCCACGCTTCAGCGCCTTGGTCTTAATCAACACTGCTTCTGACTGCCATACCAACTTCTTCAGCTGGCATCAGGAGGAGGTGGCACCAAGCTGAGCACACTGCTCGTGTTCTCGCAAATATTTTTGTCGACTCGCTGCTTTAAAACTAACTATGGTTTGGCATCATTAATTGGTCCCATGATTGATTTCACCTGTGAGGTGCGACTGTGCTGAAGTTGACGGTGACAGTCTGAAACAAAAGTTAGACACTGTAGTCATCAACTGTCCAAACACTCAACTGAAAGAGAGTTTGTGAGTGTCAGTGCATCTTAATGGGCTCTTGCTCAAAGTGAGATACAGACTTTATTTTGGGAAGCAAGAGTGTTTAATTATTTGCCGTGTTAAAGTGTGTTTGAATGTATAAAGTTGGGGATTTTTTAATAATGATTTAATTCCTATTTTATCTATTCCTCATAAATCCTGTATGTGAGCATCACCAATGTAATTTACATAATCATTTATGTAATTTACATAATCATTTTATTCTATTTTATTTCCCATTAATTACTCTAAATGATTCTGTATGCATTAATAACTAATGTATGTGAGTCTCAGTAATGTTATTTATATATTTGCTAGTCATAAATTCAAAAGAAAAAAATTTATTATTACCCCAAGTCTTCCTAAAAGAAGCCAAATTGAGACATGCATTTTCTTAATTTTATTATTACATTTCAATTACTCTTAATGACTGATATCCATTTCCTTTATTTTAATTGTAATTATTTCATTTGAATTATTTTAGTTTTAATTCTTCATGTATTACTTAAAATGTTGGTTTGTAAGGTGTTGGAAAATATTATCCTTGTAAAAAGGTTAAAGTATTCACTAAGTATTTCCTAAGTTGTTTGTTTGGTTTTTTTCCCTTATTTTCTGTCTTTATTCATGTGTACACAATAAAGTCAAAAGTTTGGACACATCTGGATAAATGATGAAAATCATGATGGGTTGGCGTGTCCATTCCCTCAAAAATATGGGTAAACTCTGCCCAAAAGCATTGTTGGTGTAAAATTTGCCTAAAAGCAATTTACAGAATGGTGTAGATGGGACAGAAACAGACGTTTTGAACATGACTTATCCCATCAGAGCCTAAACTAGGTTTTAAAATAGTTACCTTCATGTCAGTCTGTGGCCCTATGCATCAGTTCTAGTCTTCCAGTGTTACCCTGAATAAGTCTCTTGTTTCCCTTCTCTCTGTTTTGCAACTTGTAGGTGTTTCGGTGAAGATACGTGCATCTCCATTCCAGACATCAAAGCGATGGTGATGGTGCTGCCGCCCAGTGAACCTCGGATCACCATTGCTGGAGTGGAGCGGCTGGTTTGGCCCGCGGCTCAGCTCCGAGCCCCTGTCGGGGTGGCCCTGTTCAAGGACATACACATCATTAGTACCGTCACCAAGACCGACGCCACCCTCAGCATAGGTGATTGATGACTCCCTTTCACAGCTCATATATTAACATAATCTCACTCCTTTGCATTCATCTATTTCAGAGGTGCCACAGTTGCACATTTAGCCTGTAATGTAATCGTATAAACGTTTTAGAATATTTACTGAATTTTCTTCCCACGGATTCCTCTCAGCGTGTTTTTTTAAATAATGTTTTAGTCTATTATTATCAAGATTATAAATGCCTTCTGCTGGTTATTACACTGACCTTAAGTCAATTGTTTTTTATTAGTGTCCTTTTTCATTTAAAGTTCAACAAAAGTGTCCGGGTTCTTTTATCGAATGCAGAGCCAGGGGTAGCGAAACAATAAATCATCGAAATTAAATTCATACACAATCAATGGTTGTTTGTGGATACGGCGGGAGGTCATATATTTGCCACTGTGTATTTGTGCCTGTGTAACAGAGTGTGTGTGCATGTGTGTTTGTGTAGCCCGCAGGCCTGGTGTGCTGGAGTTGATGCATAACCTGGATTATTGTGATGTGCTGGTGATCGGAGAGGAGCTGGACCCGGAGCGGGAGAGTCTGGAGATCCACCACAGCTCTCTCTTGGGCAAACATCTGGATGCCACCAACTCTACCTCTGGCATCTCCATCTACGGTATGGTCGACCACATGTCTCGATCTACTGTACAGCCATCTGCTGCAAGGATGTTTCTCATAATCTCATTATGTTTCTACTTTACAGTGACTCTTTCATTTATTGTTTATCCACAGCTGAAGGATTCATTTTTTACATAGGTTCTCAATGTAGAACATATTTAAAGGGCACCTATTGTGCCCCTTTTTACAAGATGTAATATTGGTCTTGGGTGTCCCCAGAATGTGTCTGTGAAGTTTCAACTCAAAATACCCCACAGATCATTTATTTATAACATGTGGAAAATGTCACTTTTGGGGCATGTCTAAAAAAGAGCAGTTTTGCTGTGTATCACTTTTAAGTCTATTGAGACTGCTTTGGTTTAATGGGGATTAAAAAATAAGGAGTCGGCGGATTTTTATTATTGTAGGGTGGTTGTGTTCACACACTGCCAGCACACATTTATGTCCAAACACCATGTAAAAGTGAATTTTGCATAATAGGTGCCCTTTAAATCTAGATCTGTAGATGTTCAATTGATTCTGTAATGATTCTGTAAACTGACCTTGATTGTATTACAGGACATGTAATCTTGTGTTCATGTAATCAACCCAAAAATGGGAAATCTCTCATCAATTACACATCTGTGGAACACAAAGGGAGATGTGTTGAAGCATGTGACAGCGAATAGGGATCATGCTCCAAAATGACAAATAAGCACCATAAACTCGCCATAAAAAACGGTGTGCTATATTCAAAGTCTTCTCCTGCAAAACAATAGATTTGTGTGAGGAACAGATCAATATTTAAGCCATTATTCACTGATAATCTTGCCTTGTTTTTGAAAGAAGTCTTCACCAAGGCTGCATTTATTTGATCAAAAATACAGTAAAAACAATAATATTGAGAATATTATTACATTTTAAAATGTATTCTATTATATCTATCTATCATATATACTTACAAGCAAAGCTCAATTTTCAGCAATCATTACTTCCGTCTTCAGTAGATGATCCTTCAGAAATCATTTTAATATGCTGATTTGGTGCTCAAGAAACATTTTGTATTATTATCAGTTGAAAACAGTTCTGCTGCTTAATATTTTTGTGTAAACTGTGATGCATCAGGATACTTTGATTAATAGAAAGTTAAAAAGAACAGCTTTAATTTGAAATATAAATCTTTTATAACATTATAATGTCTTTACTGTCACTTTTGATCAATTTAATGCGCATAATGCACTATTAATTTTGTTAAAAAATCTTACTGACCTCAAACTTTTGAATGGTATTTTATACAATAAACCTTGGTGGGTATTTTTTTACCCAGATTCCCATGCACTTTGGCATTAATTTGGCAGATTCATTATCTGCAAAAAAGTGAACTATTTCTTTAAAAAGTATTAATTTATTAATAAAGTATTTTTTAAAATCTTTTTTCTAGCTCCTGTCAATGCTAAGTAAGGTTGCGCATCCTTGGACATTTAGTAGTTTTTTTGTTTGTTTGTTTTTTCCAAGAACATTTTTAAGCTTTTCTCAAAAAAAAAAAAAAAAAAAGTTTTGATCTTTAAAAGTCACTCTTGATTGTGCTCAAAAGCCTTGATTCTTGAACAGATCTCTGCCTCTATCAATCATTCTGTACATTTGACTTTTTGCAAGCAAATTCAAATCACTGTTACATTTCATAAAGTGGTTTTAGAGTTATTAGAAAAGGTCTAAGACCTCCTACTTGTTCACAGACTCCATGTTGAGTGTCTCCCAGGCCTGTGTAGCTCTTTTGTCTGAGTAGACCGAGTTCCTGACACTGGTCTTTCTTTGGTCTCAGGTGTGGACTCCATGGCGCATTATGAACAGGCCATCAGGCAGGTGAGGTACCATAACTGGAAGCCTGGCGGTCTGTCTGAGAGAAGGTTCCGGCTCAGTTGCTCTGAACTGAATGGACGCTACACAAGCAATGAGTTCAACTTGGAGGTCAGAGACTGCCTTCATACTGGGAATGGCTTCTTATTCTTTTTATCATCCATTCACTTGATCCCCTCTTTCAATTCCTGCTCTTCTTTCGGCTTTTTGCACTTTTGGACTCCTAGTACTTAAAAGGTAGCTGTGCACTACTCTTGCAGAGCCTTGACTTTTGACTCTTGATTTCTGATTAAGGACTCTCCGTTACGATAGAAAGAGACCATCTGACTGACATGTAAAGGTTTTTTTTTTTTTTTTTTACTTTTAGCAGTGGATAAATCTAAAATTCATGATGCAATAATAAGCCGGGTGGTATTAAAATGGGAGACTATTTAAATAATGGCTCATCAGTCTTTCTGTATGATAATACAGACTATAACAAATAAATTAGAGGAAATTGGGACATCTGCATCAGTGGGAACACAAAACTTCCAAAACCAGCTACCATGACACAGTACTTCAAAAATATAGTGCAGTGTACGATATCCTAAAATTCACAGATTTAAATTTAAATGGTTGTTCTTTAGTTTTTTTGTTTGTTTGTCTGTTTGTTTTGTTTTTAAATTAATACAATATTGAATTGATAGCATCATTATTATATTTTCAATTGTATAATATTTGTATATATTATATATAATTTTTGTATTTATAATTTATTTATATTAATTCATTTATATTTTTATATTTATAATATTTTCTATTTACATTTGACATTTTATATTATAAAACAGGCTCACTAATTTACAGGTTCACTTGTGATCAATCCAATAAATATCCATTCATTCATTCATTCATTCATTCTTGATGTGGCCATAAGGTCAGACTTTCTTTCTCCCGGTTGTCTCTCTGAACTATTTTCTGTTTGTCCCGCCTCTCAGATTGGAATAGTGCACAGCTCAGAAGCCGTAGAGCATGTCAATCACATGGCCGTCCAATCCCAGTACATGAGACCTGTGCATCATCCACTGGTGGTCCATACTGTCAACTCTGATCACATCTCAGGTAAAGTCAGCCATTTACATTTACATTTAGACATTTAGCAGACGCTTTTATCCAAAGTGACTTACAAATGAGGACAATAGAAGCCATCAAAATCAACAAAAGAGCAATGATATGCAAGTGCTATAACAAGTCTCCATTAGCTTAATGCAGTACATGTAGCAAGTTTTTTTTTTATTATATAATAAATAAAAAGAAAAACAGATAGAATAGAAAAAGAATAGAGCAAGCTAGTGTTAGAGGCCTTTTTTGCTTTTGTTAATCAGAAGTCAGAAAGTCAGAATTATAATTGTATAATAAATAAAAAGAAAACAAACAGATAGAATACAAAAAGATTAGAGAAGCAAGTGTTAGTTTTTTAAAAAAAAAGAAAACGAGCAGTTAGTAAATAAATAGAGTCCAAGTCTAAAAGGGGCAAGTTTTTTTTTTTATTTAATTTTTTTTATATAAAGAATAGAATTAGAATAGAGAGTGTCAGCCTTGATGCCTCTTAAAGCTCATCCATTCCTGGTCATGCAGTCATTTTACCCTGTATGACACTATTGTGTTGAAAATGAAAATTAATTTATTTATTTTGTGAATAATGTGTTGTTCCTTTGTTAAGCCATCTAACTGAATTGTAAAACAGTGGCTTTAAGAGAACAGTAAATGTGTCACAAAAACTATTCATTAGAATTCAGTTTATAAAAAAGCAAAATGTACACACATGTACATACAAAATCCGCACACTAGTCTAAGCGGACCACAGGCTCTTGAGACCGTATTGTTGGTTTGAAGGATCTTGGGAAATTACACTTACTCTACCAGCTCACGCACACACCAGGGACACCAGCGATCTCCCCAAGGGTGCACAGAGCACAGCTGACTGCAGCGAGATGAAGCATGCTGCTCTCTGGACTGAAGAAAGAAAGAGGGAGAGAGATGACAGGATGCTGCTTTAGGAGAGACATGGAAAAACAGCAGGTGGCACTGTGACCTCATGCTCCCAATCCTGCTCTTGCTGACTGCAAGGTCTCAGTAAACGACACTGTTCTTAAAGTGAACTGTGCGAAACTGTCTTCCGCTGTCATCATGGCTAAATAAGCTTCACCTCAGCCACCTAGAACAGACCTCCCTTAGAAAAACACTAAACGACAGTAATCCGGGATTGTATTGATTTTTGTATGGCTGAGTGAGTCATAACAATACTATGAATATACATAATTGCGAGATAGAAAGACTAGAGCTGTAAGCAGCTCAAGGTCATGCATTCCAGTTATTGTACTACAGTTAAAAGTAAAGCAGGATGACTAAAACATCCATACACCTCTCTCTCTTTGAAAGTGAAAGTGACGTGACATGTGGCCAAGTATGGTGACCCATACTTGGAATTAGTGCTCTGCATTTAACCCATCCAAAGCGCACACACACAGCAGTGAACACACACACACCGTGAACACACACCCGGAGCAGTGGGCAGCCATTTATGCTGCGGTGCCCGGGGAGCAGTTGGGGGTTCGGTGCCTTGCTCAAGGGCACCTCAGTCGTGGTATTGAAGGTGGGAGAGAGCGCTGTACATTCACTCCCCCCACCTACAATCCCTGCCAGTACGAGACTCGAACCCGCAACCTTTGGGTTACGAGTCCGACTCTCTAACCATTAGGCCACAACTTCCCACACAACTTTCTCTCTCTATATAGACTACTGTTTAAATGTTTTTTTTTAAAGAAATTAATAATTTTATACTGCAATGACACATTAAATTGATCAGAAGTGACAGTAAAGGTACAGTATTTATGATGTAAAGAATTTCAAAAAATCAAGTTTCTTGAGCAGCAATTCAGCATATTATAATGATTTCTAAAGGATCATGTGACACTGAAGACTGGAATAATGATGCTGACAATTCAGCTTTGCCATCACAGGAATAAATTAAGTTTTTAAATATATTTAAATTGTAAATAATATTCATATTTCATTTTATTACACAATATTACGGTTTCTACTGTATTTTTAAAATGTAATGCAAATAAATGCAGTATTAGAGACTTGTACACACTGCTTGTATGAAACTCTGGCAACATCAGTATGATATAAGACAATAATCAGTAAATAATTACATTATTATTAATAATAATAATCACAATAACAGCTTTGAGCATGTTTTATCAAATCTGGATTATAAATTGCCGTTTGTACAGTAACATGTCACAACTTTGCAGTTTGGCAGAACAAGATAAAATATATATGTATATCTTCACCCATGTGTCATTAGGTACCCCTCCTGCTGCAACAGTAGTAATCGTAATGTGCATCGCCGCCCTGGTGGTCATTGTGGTCTTGGGCATCTACCGCATCCACACCACCCACCAGGATGGTTCAAAAGAGGACGAAGAGGGAAGAAAAGACCCAGAGATGGACTGGGACGACTCCAATCTTAATATCACTGTTAATCCCATGGAGGTCAGTATGTGCATCATTGGTAAAGACAGTTGTTGGGGTAACTAGTTTGAAACTCCATGTTGTGAGTTTTGAATGAATAAAATGAATGAATTAGAGAGTCTAAAGCATACTATTTATTTTTAACACAAAAGAAGGTATTTTGAAGAATGTTAGTAACCAAGCAGTTGATGGTAGCCATTTACTTTCATAGTATAGAAAGTCAATGGCTACCGTCAACTGTTGGATTCTTCTTTTGTGTTCATGAGAATAAAGAAACTCGTGCAGGTTAGAACAGCTTGAGGGTGAGTAAACGATGACAGAATTTTCATTTTTGGATGAACTATTCCTTTAACAATAACAACACTATATTATGTGGAGTTTGACTGTTTTAATCATGAAGATGGTCTAAATAGCATCATTCTGCTGTTGGTTATAGAGCATTGATGGGACTCCGATTGCTGAGGAGTTGAGGGAGGAGGAGCCAGAGGAAGAGGAGAATGAAGATGAAGAGGATGATGAACTGGCAGGAGATCTCTTTAGTGCTGAATCCGAGGACAGTGATGAAGAGGAAGAGACTAACATTCAGAAGGGAAAAGTGAAAGGAAAGCTTGAGTGGGACCCGTCAACATTACCCTATTAAGACGCACACACACACACACACACACAGTCGCTCACACACACATGCATACACCTTCACACAAGCAAGATTCACATGCAGACATAGACTTGTGCACACACAAATACACATATATGCATAAAACACTCGCATTTAATGCCCTCTCACACTTACAGAAGCCAGAATTTATTGCCTGAAAAGCTGTCACACATCAGCCTGATTTTGACTCTTTCCAAGACCCACAAAAAGCATCCTGTAACGCCATCTGCTGGTCAATATTGGGAATCGCACCCTCAGTCCAAACGTTGCAAGCCTGTATATGAGCTGCAGTGTCTGAGTAGATCCACGAAAAGAAAAGATAAATCGACACAATGGAATAAATTGTGAGTCAACATCTCTGGGATGTTTGTTATTTACGTTTACCGTTTTTTTTTTCATGTTGATTAATCAGATTATAGTCTAGCGCCACAATGCTTTCAACCTTTCTGAAATACTAAACTGTAATATTTGACAGTGTGGCTATGCCTTCACCATTTGCTGTCTTCAGAGTAACATTTAATATTGCATTGATGTGCAATAGTAAATACCCAAAAGTAGTTTTTTTTTGTAATGAAAGTATATAATAATGATATTTTCTTCATTTGAAATCTAGCAAATAGGTTTATTTTAGATCCTCAGAAAGTTTTTGATTGAGACTGTTCTCTTTCAGCAAAATTTATATATAGTAATGAGATAACATTTAAAAACAAAACAAACAAAATATTTCAAACTTTTTTCGTTTTTTGGGTTCTCTGTGGTAAGATAGGAGGAGTGTGTCTGTACATTTTTATATGCCTGTCTTCTGTAAATAGGGAACTGTAGAGTAGTTGAATGGTGACTCAGATTCCTCACGTTCTCCTGCATCCCTTACACAGCCTGTTTGTGTCCACACTTGCTTGCTGAAGAGGAAGGTTCCTCCTCCTCCTCTTTCTGTCTGTGTTGATCTCTCTTTTATCGTTCATGGTGTCCTCACCTCAACCACGGATGGGTTCTCCCTCACTTCACCTCAAATAGATTTGTCGAAGTCTCTGTAGACAAAGGCACTTTTAAACTATTAAAGGAAAGAAAATAGAAGAAAATTGATCAGTGGTTTTAGCCTGGGGCTACTTTGGTATATTGTGAAGGTCTTTACTATCCTCCCCACAGTGTACAGTTCAATTAAATTTTTCAGGAAAAGAAATGAAAAAGAAATATGTGAAAACTACAAACAAAAGCCAAATCTTGTAAAATCTGAGGCTTTTGACACTGTTTTGTTTTCTTATAGAATAGTAAAGCCAGAGCGACTGTCGATGATACTTATGGTTTTTCCCCCTTGACATGTGCATTTATGAATATGTGCATTGGGTTTTATGTAATGTCTGTTGCGGTGGTTAGGATTTCTCATGCCATCAGCCAAAACGTGCTTGTGATGTCAGCTTTGTGAGACATCCCGTTCCCCCTCCGTCCACTTCCCACATCTTTCATTCCTATATATTCACTAGTCCTTTTTACCATGTGTGTTATAGAACAGGAACAAAAAATAAACTTTTAAAAAGAGCAACCCTGTAAAATCATGTACGACTATTCTTTTGTATATGTTTCTCTCCTTTTGTTTTGTAAAGGGTTTTTGTTTAACTTCTTTGATGGTCACTGCAGCACTTTCTGTACATTGACCAATAAAGACTTTCCTTAGAATGAGTGAAAGTGTCTCTTTCCCGTTCAAATGCTGGTTATTAATTAATTAATTTATATTGATTAAGTTTTTGTATGTTATTTGTTCACAGGTGAGGCGAGAAAGCCTTAAAAGAAGAGGTGGCATATCCAGTCACAACTTGTAAAGTTTGTTGATTTACGTTCTCTAAATCTTTCTGCACAGACCTTTTTCTACATACAAATTACTCAACCGCAAAGAATGACAATTCAGAATCTAATTTGCCAGTTGTTTTTATTAAGGAAACATATGGAGAACAACAAATGTCGAATCTGTATTTCCAAGCAATATATTTTAATAGAATTATCAAAGAGATCAAATTACATGAAATATGAATGAATAAACAAAAAGGTCTTAAACTCAAAAGAACATGTTCTGTAATGCTTTTAGTTTACTCTTAAGTGAATCAGGATTTGCAAAGTAATTTAAACACCTTCAGTTGAGATTTGTTGAGAAGTATATTGAACTTCATGAATATAATAGGACCTTCAAAGAGAAAAAAGTAAATGGCCACTAAATGAAGTGTGGTCATTTTCATTATCAAAGACCCATGTATTTTCCCGGAGACGCATGTAGACTTGATCTCCTTTCTCTAGAGTCAAAGAGATTGAATTAGATGCTGTTTCATAGCGACCACCTTGAGGATGATTGTAAACAGTTATCATCTGTTGTTCATTTTTTAAGAGTCTTAGACTCATAGGTTTAGATGAGTGGTTATGTCCAGAGAAAGTGAAGAAATAGACTCCTTTAACAAATGCTGTAAAGATACCTGTAACACACAACAAATAACATTAACGTTTTTATAAAGTGTGATATGAAACATTAATACAGATTCCTTATAAGAACACATACCAGTGGTTGGGTTGTAAGCATGTCCTTCATTCACAAAGACATCTTTGTAAACCAGAGTTATCTCAGTGTTGAAAGGCCCAAGGCTACCTGTGTTTCCAAGTGTGGCAGCAAATGCCACTTTATCTTCTGTGTGAATCAGAGATCATATTTTGTTAAAAAATAATCATGCACACTACTGTATATTATTACAGTAACACATTATCATCTCACTATATTTCATATCTTTCCATAGGTTATACACTAGTTTATAGAGTCTGTTTAAAGATGTGTATGCAGACTGCTAGCTAGTAAATGATAGACTGAATTATAAACGTGTTCTGATTACTTTATTACTGAAATTACTTACTATGCCATAGTATAATCAGCAGTGAGGCAGTATAATGGTGGTGAATACAAAAAACACAGATATTTAACTAACTTTTTCTTTTTTTTGTAAAGTAATTTTTTTTTCTTTTTTTTTCTTTCTTTTTTTCATTTTGTGAAATGAGATCAGATAGGGGGTTACCTTTTCTCTTGAGCTGCTCCAGCTGTTCCTCTGTGACCTGCAGTGTGTTCTTCAGACAACTCACAGTGGATTTTAGCTCTGCCAGCTCAGACTGGATCCATGTGAAAATATGTGGCTGAAACTCACCAAAGGCCAAAAGAACACTGCTTTCCTCTACATTCAAACGCTCAGTCCCCTCAGCCTGCTCTTCTTTCTCTTTCTGCTGGACCTCAGACAAAGTGGCACAGCTGAACAGGAGAAGCAGCAATGGATACAGAATGGTGCAGGACATCTTCACCTTAAGGTTTTGCAGTCACACCACTTGAACACTAGCTGAACAGCTCTATTACCAGAGGATACAAGCACAACACAAGCTCTGCGCAAGCTACTTAAAGGTTTTGGTTTCAGAAATTCCAGTTGCTCCTGATATTGAAGCAGGATGTATGCATGCCACGTGTGTATGCCACGTATGCCACTTCAAATTTTACTTTCACACTTTGTCAACTCGATGTAAAGGCAGGCGTGTATCAATTAATGAAAGAAGCCGAAATTATAAGCGTGAGGCTTATGGCAAGTCATTTTAGCTTAAAAAGTTCCCAGCATTGCTTGTCATAATAGCATTTTTTAGTAAGAATTAAATTAGAGAGCTATAAATTCTTACTAGTAAAAATACCAATTAGAGAGCTCTCTAATGCAATTCTTACTAAGTAACAATTACAATTAGAGAGTTCTGCAATTGCATTCTTACTAGTGTGACGAGCGTCCCAAAGCTTCATCAGCGTCGCCCTGGCAACAAGCAAGGAACACCTGGCCGTCCTCATCACAGGCTGATCGGTCACAGCTGCAGCTCATCAGGCGGCGGCCACATAAGTCACAAAAACCCTGCCATATGGGAGACTTCTCCATGAGACTGAGCACTAACTCGCCCTCTCATTTTTCCCACAGAAAGCAGCGTGTGACCGACCAGCCCCACAGGAGCACTGCACGGACCCTCTGCACTGGGAAGACGGAAGAGAGCACTCACGGCACCGGAGCACCTACCTGGACCTTTCTCCCTATCACCCACCACACCAATAAATCCACCCTCCGGGGTATTGATTGAGATTTCTTGTTGTGTGATTCTTCACCCCGTTACACTGGTGGAGAATGCGGGCAAATCAGTGAAGAATCACCGACAAGCGATTTTCTTCACCTCACCTTTTTCCTTGTTTTTGTCTCCGGGTTCTGTCACAGGCGAGCGCTCCTCCCCCAACATGGACGAAATCCTCCAGCGGCTCACCGAGGTTAGCATCCGCCAGCAGCAAATCGTTGAGCACCTCGCCACTCGTCAAGGGGAGACAGAGCAGGAGCTCGCTTCCGCTGCCGGACCCCCGAGTACAAGCTGCGAAGACGCACAAAAACGGAGACCGTATTGGAGCTGGCCCACTCCCATCCCTTAGCAGGGCATCTCGGAGCCGGGAACACCATCCAGCGGATCCGCAACCGCTTCCACTGGCTGGGCTTGGAGGCCGAAGTGAAGCGGTTCTGCCAAGCCTGCCCGACCTGCCAAGTGACGTCACCCAGGAAGCCTCCCCCCAGTCCGCTGATACCACCTGATGCTCCCCTATGTCCTCTTCGGGATCCGCGAAGTTCCGCAAGCCTCAACTGGCTTCACCCCCTTCGAGCTCCTTTTTGGCCGGCAACCCTGCGGCCTCCTGGATGTGGCGAAGGAGGCCTGGGAGCAACAGCCGGCAGCCCATCGCTCTGTGATCGAGCACGTAAAACAGATGAAGGAAAGGATCGACCGGGTCATGCCATTAGTCCGGGAACACTTCCTGTCACAGATCCAGGAAGGTGAGGAGCATCCTGTCATTTATATCAGCAGGAAGCTGACCCCGGCCGAGAGGAACTACGCCGCGGTGGAAAAGGAGGCCCTGGCCGTCAAGTGGGCAGTCCTGGAGCTGCGCTACTACCTCCTTGGCCGGAAGTTCACCCTGGTAACGGACCACGCACCCCTTCAGTGGATGACCCGCGCCAAGGATACCAATGCCAGGGTGACCCGATGGTTCCTCGCGCTCCAGGACTTCCACTTCGTGGTGCGTCATCGGGCTGGAGCCGCGAACGCCAACGCGGACGGCCTCTCTCAGATCTGGGCAGCTTTTGCAGGTCTGTCAGGGATCACTCCCCACCCACCCCCTATCTCTCCCCTACTGTCTCATGTCATCAACAGGACCAGGACGACGCTTAGGGGGGGGGAGTGTGACGAGCGTCCCGAAGCTTCATCAGCGTCGCCCTGGCAACAAGCAAAGAACACCTGGCCGTCCTCATCACAGGCTGATCGGTCACAGCTGCAGCTCATCAGGCGGCGGCCACATAAGCCACGCAAGCCCTGCCATCTGGGAGACTTCTCCATGAGACTGAGCACTAACTCGCCCTCTCATTTCTCCCACAGACAGCAGCGTGTGACCGAACAGCCCCACAGGAGCACTGCACGGACCCTCTGCACTGGGAAGACGGAAGAGAGCACTCACGGCACCGGAGCACCTACCTGGACCTTTCTCCCTATCACCCACCACACCAATAAATCCACCCTCCGGGGTATTGATTGAGATTTCCTTGTGTGATTCTTCACCCCGTTACACTAGTAAGAATTGAATCGGAGAGCTCTACCATTCAATTCTTATGACTATAACAATGCCAATTAGAGAGCTCTTTAATTCAGTTCTTATTAGTAAAAACCGGAGTTAAAACATTATAGCACCATTAAATTATTTGAACTTATTTTTTTCTCTCCCTCTATAGGACTAATTGTGAATTTACAGCTTAAAAAATAATTGACTTTATATTTTACATGTATTTAGGAGTAAAATCATTTTCCTAAATTTGTTTTCTTCATCTGACCTTTGATCTTTTTTTTAGGGATCCATCATTTATAACTGACGTTGTCCCATTAGGGTGAATTATTTTTGGCAAATTGTCTGAAACTTCACATACAATCAAATACTTTTTCACTATCTGAAAAATAGTGAAAAGGTATTACTGTTTCAAAAAACATTAAAAATCTTTATGAACATTCCATTTTTTTTCTTGTGCTGCTATATTTTATTTGGAACTTGCGCGTGAAAATGTCTAAAACTTGACACAAATTCGGATGCAATTTCACTGCCTGAAAACCATGTCTTAGTGTTTCAAAAGCATTAAAACAACTTTAACATTGTGTTTCATCTTGTAATTTCAAATCAATGATCATAGCACATGTGAAAGTCAGCAAGACTCTTCTTTTTCAATATACCCAACACGTCCCACACATAAGTAGATGTTGACTTGTGCAGTCATCATTGGA
>NW_015628690.1:91236-96285 GCF_001515625.1 Sinocyclocheilus rhinocerous | reverse complement strand
TGGCATACAATAATGTACCCAAATGCCTGACTTCCACAACAACCTATTCTTCATCACTGCCCTCACCCTCATTGCTTCTATCCTCCTTGGTCCTCAACAACTTGTTTTATTACTACAGCCTGATTTTCTGATGCACTCATATCACTATCATCAATACTTTCTGAAATAAGTACAGATTTGTCACTCCATCTTCCAAAAATGAACCTAAAACACATGCATAAAGCCTATAATACTGTCCGCCAATGCTGGTCAATAGTGCCAGCTACACAAAATATGCATCCCATAATAGGACTTTGTCAGTTATGTATGACGCTCAGATTTGTTGGTCTCGGAGTTGTTGTTTTTATAAAAGTGCATTAAAAATGACAAAAAACATTAAAAAACACAATTGGAATGTACAATTATATTTTTTATAACTTGAATTTATATGTACTTTCTAGTCTAAAATGAGCTCACTCTGGAGCCTTGAGAGCATGTGACGTAACATGTGCTAATGTCTCCTTTACTACTTAGTTACCAAAAATGTGAAGCACATGGCAAATACATTTTAAATTTACTGGTTGAAGGGGATGTCATTTGACATCACTAAAATAAAATGTTGTTAGTTGAACATTGATATTGTATTTTAAATGCAATTTTCTTAGCGTCATTTGTAAATGACTGTCTATTTGTAAATGACAACTGTCATGACAAGTTTTGGGTTTTGAAATCAAGTTTTTAAAAATGAAACTTAAAGTAATCCATTGTCTTAACTATTTGTGAGTTGAAACAAAGGTTATCTTCAAATTGAGTTAACTCACGTTTTTAAGGCAGCAGGTGAACTCATTTCTAAATTTAACCAGGAAATGTTTAAGCTCTCCAGTTCAATTCTTATTAGTAATACTTCCAGTTACAGAGCTCTGCAATTTTATATTTACTAGGTAAAACTTCATTAGATGCAAAACAGATTTGTGATTACACCCATTTTGGCCAAGAGAGCTCAACGTGCTACAACTTAAGAAAACAAATGCAAATAGAAAAAGCTAATTAAGAAAACATCTTCTTCAGTATGACAACATGTGCTGCAAATACTTGCAACACAACCAAACACAGAAATGCTAGTAGCACAGACCACAACGGGAGGACACCAACAAATCGAAAATTAACCATCGTTTCATTACAGTAAATGTATAGTAACCATGTTTTGTTTTTATTTTTTATTTTATTTTATTTTTATTTTTTTTGCGTATTGATTACCATTTGTATAACCACAGTTGTACAAATACCATGGTTAAACTATATGATTAGTGTAGCAAAACCATGGTTAATTTCTGGTTAAATTGGTTTAACTACTTAAAATAAACAAAAATCTCACCTTTCAGAGCAAACACAGATAAGCATTAGTCACTTTACGGTTCCCTTAAACATTTATGATGTGGTCTGCCTATTTGCAGTGTATTTCTGTATTTGTTTGTGTTGTAAGTATTTTGTAGCACTTTATGTACATTGACCAATAAAGACTGCTGATTATTCTACTTTTGTGACTAAATTTATGTAGTGTCCTTTTAACCATAGGTTGAAGTTTTTGTATGTTATTTGTTCACAGGTGAAGAGAGAAAGCCTTAAAAGAAGAGGTGGCATATCCAGTCACGACTTGTAAAGTTTGTTGATTTACGTTCTCTAAATCTCTCTGCACAGACCTTTTTCTACATACAAATTACTCAACCGCAAAGAATGACAATTCTGAATATAATTTGTCAGTTTTTTTTTTTATTAAGGAAACATCTGGAGAATAACAAATGTCGAATCTGCATTTCTGTATTTCCAAGCAATACATTTTAATAGAATTATAAAAGAGATAAAATGACATAAAATATGAATGAATAAACAAAAAGGTCTTAAATTCAAAAGAACATGTTCTGTAATGCTTTTAGTTTACTCTTAAGTGAATCAGGATTTGAAAAGTAATTTAAACACCTTCAGTTGAGATTTGTTGAGAAGTATATTGAACTTCATGAATATAATAGGACCTTCAAAGAGAAAAAAGTAAATGGCCACTAAATGAAGTGTGGTCATTTTCATTATCAAAGACCCATGTATTTTCCCGGAGACGCATGTAGACTTGATCTCCTTTCTCTAGAGTCAAAGAGATTGAATTAGATGCTGTTTCATAGCGGCCACCTCGAGGATGATTGTAAACAGTTATCATCTGTTGTCCATTTTTTAAGAGTCTTAGACTCATAGGTTTAGATGAGTGGTTATGTCCAGAGAAAGTGAAGAAATAGACTCCTTTAACAAATGCTGTAAAGATACCTGTAACACACAACAAATAACATTAACGTTTTTATAAAGTGTGATATGAAACATTAATACAGATTCCTTATAAGAACACATACCAGTGGTTGGGTTGTAAGCATGTCCTTCATTCACAAAGACATCTTTGTAAACCAGAGTTATCTCAGTGTTGAAAGGCCCAAGGCTACCTGTGTTTCCAAGTGTGGCAGCAAATGCCACTTTATCTTCTGTGTGAATCAGAGATCATATTTTGTTAAAAAATAATCATGCACACTACTGTATATTATTACAGTTACACATTATCATCTCACTATATTTCATTGCCAATTCTTGATGCCAATTCTTTCATGCCAATTCTTAAGAAAAATCGACTTGTTCTTTACTAAAATACTCTCGTTGTTCCATAGCTTCACTTTATGCAGGGAGAAATTGTGAACAAAACAAAGTTTCCATGCCAAAAGTGCCTGTTCATGGAATTTAGAACGTTTAATGGGGAGTTTAGAAGGGGAAAAGTTAACAAAAATGTAAGACCTCCCACGCTTTTATAGATATTGTATGGGATAAAGTACCAAGTAGAATCTGGTGAATTGACACAATTCTTAACCCAATTTACTTTGAAAGTATAATTAATGTTAAAAAAATCAAGCATGTCAAAACCTCCATCAACTTTCTTACCACAGAGAACAAATGTTGATGTTTGTTTTTCCAAAAAAAGTTAAACAATAAACTATTAATTTGTTTACATGTATTGTCATGAACAAATAATGAAAAAGATGGGTATGTAAAATGAGAAAGACCTTCTGCTTTTAAAAGAACTCTACCAAGGAAGGATAGATCTCTTTGAAGCCAATTGTTAAATATTAGTTTTGCTTTTTTAATTTTAGGAATAAAATTCATTTCTTGCCTAAGAGAGATTTTCTTGGAAATATGGATGCCAATATATTTCAAATTATCTTTAATAATTAATAGGTATATTATTCACAGAGGTTTCAAGGTTATCAAATAAACAAAATGTTTAGGAATATTTAATTTTAAACCAGAAGCCTCCGAAAAGGAGTTAATGATTTCAAGTACTTTTGCAACCTGATTTGTATTTTCTAAAAACAGGGTTGTATCGTCCGCAAGTTGTGAAATTCTAATCTCACGATCAAAAATGGTCAACCCTTTGATATCAAATCCGGCACGTCCGTGCTACGTTAGCTGAAGGTAAAGTGCACACTAACTGTTTCCCTGGTGCTCGTGTTCTCGATGTTTCTGCTCAGATACCTGCGATCCTGAAGGGCGACGAGAGCGCCGGAGCGGTCGTGCTTCACGCGGGGGTTAACGACACCAAGCTGCAACTGAAAAAAGCACAAATGTCAGGGCATGTCAAAACTTTTCCAGGCCCCAAAACACCCTCGGACCCCAGAGGGTTAATAGTGTTCATCGTCTGTTTGATTACGTCTTTAATTGATTTTTCCGTACATTTCTGCCATATGTACATTGACTGACAGTCACCACTGATAAGCTACCACTAAATATTGTAGAAACTTAATTTGCTGTAAAGTTGCTTTGCAATGCTTTGTATCGTGAAAAGCGCCGTACAAATAAACTTGAATTGAATTAAACTTGAATATCAGGATTATTTCGCATATTTAAAGAGAGTAATTCCACAACTAATAAGAACAGAAAGGGGGAGATTCCACAACCTTGCCTAACAGGAAATCTATTAGAAGTAATAAATTGTAAGAACTGAACTATTAATATCCTTCTATATCATTTTAACCATTTGTATAAATTTCTCTCCAAAACCAAACAACTCTAGAGTAGAAAATATTAATTTATGTTCAATGGTATCGAACGCTTTGTAAAAATCTAGAAACAGAATGATTGCATCAGAGTTAATATAATTCGCATAATCTATGAGATCCAAAATTAGCCTGATATTATAATTTATATGTCGTTTAGGCATAAAACCAGTTTGAGTTTCATTAATTATATCAGATAAGCCTGTTTTTAATCTTTTTGCAAGAACTAATGATAGAATTTTATAATCTAAATTTAGTAAAGTAATTGGCCTCCAGTTGTCAAGGGAGAGAAGGTCTTTGCCTGGTTTTGGTATCAAGGTAATAAGGCCTTGTTTCATAGAAGTACATAATTCCTCATTAATAATACATTCATTGTACATTCTAAGTAATGGTCTCTTAATAGATTCCCAAAAGTATGCATAAAACTCAATAGTTAGGCAATCTGTGCCCGGGGATTTACCCTTCTTCATAGATTGCATTGCTTTGGTAAGTTAGTCTAAAGAAAGGTCATTTTCACAAACCACTTTAAACTCACTTGAAATTACTGGAGTGAAAGGTTTGATTTTTTTGTAGACAGGATCTGGCATAATTTTCATTAGAATTTGAGCAATATAATTTGTAAAAAAAAAGAGCATACATATTTATTAATTTGGCAGGGGGGTTTGTTTATGTTATTATCAATTGTTAACGCTGCTAGACAATTTATTTATATTTTTCTCTTTTCCAGAGCAAAAAAATAACTGGTATTTTTCTCTCCCATTTCCAACCATTTAGCCCTAGATCTTATACCATGCCTTGCGAAAGTATTCATACCCCTTCATTTTTTTCACGTTTTGTTATGTTGCTGCCTTATGTTAAGCTGCTTTTAATTCGTTTTTTTTTTTCCACATCAATCTACACTCCGTACAGCATATTGAGAAAGCAAAAACAGAATTGTCACAACTTCGTAAATTAATTAAAAATAAAAAAACTGAAATAAGTAAATAAG
>NW_015628690.1:90702-91153 GCF_001515625.1 Sinocyclocheilus rhinocerous | reverse complement strand
TGTGTGCTTAGGGTCATTGTCCTGTTGGAAGGTGAACCTTCTGCCCAGTCTGAGCTTCTGAATGCTCTGGACTGGGCTATCTCAATATTTTGGTGCATTGAGTCCCTCAGTCCCTGCTGCTGAAAAACAGCCTCACAGCATGAGGCTGCTACCAGCACACTTTACTTTTGGGATGGTACTCTGGAGGTGATTAGCAGAGTTGGTTTCCTTCAAACATGATGCTTGGAATTGAGGTTCATCAGACCAGAGAATCTTGTTTCTCACAGTCTGAGGTCCTTTAGGTGCTTTTTTTGCAAATTCTAAGTGTGTTTTCATGTGTCTTCACTGAAGAGAGGATTGAGTCTTGCCACACCGCCATAAAGCCCAAATCCATGGAGTGTTGCAGTGGTGTTTGTACTTCTGTAGGTTTCTCCTATCTCCACATATGATCATGGAGCTCAACTAGAGTGAC
>NW_015628690.1:85444-90637 GCF_001515625.1 Sinocyclocheilus rhinocerous | reverse complement strand
TTATGGTGTATGGAGTGTAGATTGATGTGGAAAAAAAGTAATTTAAAGCAGTTTAGCATAAGGCAGCAACAAAACAAAACATGAAAAAAATGAAAAATGAAGGGGTATGAATACTTTCGCAAGGCACTGAGTTCTTTACCTCGACGCATAGCTAATTGTCTAACTTTGAATTAAAAAAATTCCCATCTTTGGATATAACTCATAGATTCATCTTCCAAAATAGAAGCATTTTTTTTAACAGATTCTACAAAATTTGCATCTGAAAGTAACATATTATTAAATTTCCAGTAACCGCAAATTCTTTTACAACTATCTGTATTTCCAATTAAAGAGATTGAGATAAATCTATGATCAGATAAAGGTGAATAATCTATCGTAGTGTCTGAGACAAACTGAACTGCATTAGTAGATAAGAGCCAAAAGTCAATTTGTGACTTACGTGTAAGAGCATTATTTGTCCACGAATATTCCTTATCGATTGGATGTAAAAAACGCCAAACATCAGTAACCTGTTACTTATCACAAAGCAACTCAAAAACTTTAGATGTTCTGTTCTTTGGAGGGAATCTATCTAAGGACTCATTAGGGGCTTCATTGAAGTCACCTCCAATCAGTAAATAACCATCTGTGTATTTTCTTTTTAGGTCTAGTAATATCAGGCTAAGTTTTTCAAACATACATACATTTAAAGAGTTATTATTATGTCCATAAACATTGCAAATTATAAATTCCGTATTGTCTATGTTTAAAATTATTATAATCCACCTCCCTATACCAGAATACAGTTTCCACTACATCTCCTTTCAATTTATTCAAGAAAACAGCGACCCCTGCAGAATGATTTGTTCCATGACAAAAATATGCAGAGTCTCCCCACTGCGATTTCCAAAACTTTGTCATTATCACAAGAATGTGTTTCTTGAAATAAAATAATTTGAGCCGCCCTGTGTTTAATGAAAATAAAAAGTGCCTTCCATTTATCCAAATCCCTTAAACCTCTGACATTAAGAGAGATAAAATCTAATTTTCCAAAATTAAAGACTGTCATCCAAGAAAGAAGAAAACAAAACCTGAAAAACGATAGAACAATGAACAAGACCTCCTAAATTAGACTAAGCTACTCGTTACAATGAAAACAGATAGACCCATCGGGATCTTACACATGCAACAAGATGTCAACAAATATTATAAGTCCACATTGTAAAGTTGTTAGGGACAATGAATGGTCCAAAGAAAGCATCAAACATAAAATGTCTGTGTGTGTCCTTTTTCATTCAGTGTTTACTAAACATCGATATTCACATTTTACCTTCGATATAAGCAAATCACCGACTAATGATGCTCTCTTGCCTTCTTCTCTGGCTTTCTTGACCAAAGGCCAGGCCTTGGCCCGCGCCGCTCTTTCGTTGGGTGACCGGTCTTCTTTTAAACGGAGATGGGCTTCCTCTAGGAATTACGAGCCTCTTGCATCCCTCCATACAATATCACGAAAGTGACTCATGCTGAATTGAATGATTATGCCTCTTGCTGAGTTACTGTCCTTCCTCTTTCCAATTCTGTGCACCGAATCCACCACCTCCGGTAATTTCTCAGCATTTTTAGGGGAGATCTTACCAAGGACTTTGATCACCAGATAGTGTTTTCTTGTTGATCTTCCTCCTTCATCCCTTGCAGTCTCAGGCCCCATCTTCGTCGATAGCTATTCGCCTCCAGCAGATGAAGTTTGAGTTATTTTCTTCTCTCAAGTCTAACGTCTTCTTTTTCTTCTCTCAAGTCTAACGTCTTCTTTTTCAACGCCGAAATTCTCTCGCTTTGGTTGGTGGTATCTTTAAGGAGTTTTTTCACTGATTCATTCAGAAAGGTAATGGCCTGATCAGTGTTTCTCACCGTTGTCTACATAGATGTAACCTTTTCAAAAATGATTTCACATTTTGCGGAAAGAGACTGAATGGTAGCCATAACCTTGTTGAGGTCACATTCAGGAGAACTAACCTTAGTCTTTCCTCTTTTTGGCGCTGGGCTTTTAGTTGGGGTGCACGGCAGTGGAATTGCCAGAGATTTATCTGGATCAACAGTGTCAGCTGAGTCACTGGTTAAATCTGTCAGCATTGCATCATCAGGATACGGGGCGAATAGTTGGGATGGCACGATATTTTCATTTTTCTCCATGCTCACCTCGGAGTGCTGTTTCGCTTTGCGTTTGCCCATATGACCGAGTTTTCAAGCAAAGTTAATATTAGTCCCTAAAACATTATTGATATGAAATGAAAAGAAAAAGTAGTTTTCCTCACTTATTGCATGCAACTCTCGATGATGTCTGAGGATTAAGAGCGCAGCACATCTGCTCGGAACAGCGCTATCAGACGGATCTTCAATGCGGAATTATAAAAGCACTGAGGCATATCAGTACCTGCACAGCGGAAAAGTCGGTCGAGTGATGGTACATGAAACAGAAAGCGAATTCGTGTTTTTAAAAGCAGACGTGAATCCCAGTACTGTTATGTGATTGCATTGAGGATTTAGGTAACTGGTAAATGACTAATGTCTCCTTTTTCTCTTTCATCTGTGAAATCACTTATTGATTGTTTTAAAGTAGTAATGAAATATTTTTTTGTCCTTATCCGTAAACTGATTACTATACAGTGCAGAATTAGGGCTGCATCTAAAATAAAAGTTGTAACTAAAATATATGCGTGTACTTTTATATATTTATTTATTTATATAACTTTTTATTTTGGATGCAATTAATCGTTTGACACTACTATTCAGAATGTTTTCCATTTGTTCCATGAGTTTTGAAAAAATTACAAATTGACCATTATTTACCTAGCATTGCTAAACTGTATAATTTTCAGTGGGGGAAACCTTGACATCACCTTGACATTTTAATTGTGTGTTTGTGTGTGTGCATATATAAGGAGAAAGAAGTAATATAAGATCTTGAAAATATTTGTGTAAAAACTGAATATTTAATGGTCACACTGAATAATTCCAAACAACTACACAATGTATCCAAAATTACTACACCATTCTAAATTTCATATAAAATGCCATGGAATGTAGACTCTCATGTATTGTATCCATTGTATCAATCCAGTAGGCGATAATTCGGCTTACTACACTCTGGGACACATCAAAGCGTTTTGCAAGATCTCCTTGAAGTAAATTCAACTTCAGCTTCATCATGGTCATCAGAATTTGATCCATTATGTGCATCTTAAAATTGGAAGTGTAGAATTTAACATGTTCTTTAAAGACACTAAGGGTGAAGCCAGTATACAATAAAGAGCTGGTGTCATTCTTGAGAATGGCAAGGGCTAAGGGATCTTCAGTGTGGAACTGTGTTGCCTTGTTTAACAATATTTTATTCCCTGAGGCATAAGTGTGGTCTGTCAATGCCTGGACCTCCCACTGAGTGCAGGCATCACTGTACTGAAAGGGCAGCTGCAATGGCTCCGTTTGTGCGGTCTCATGGTCACCATGCTCATCATCTGCAAAACACAACACTGAAGTCAGTCAGATGCTCAGGAGAAACGGATCAATTCTCCACCCCCTATTTACAAAAAGTATTACAAAAAAGCAGCAAAAGTATTTTGTACATGGCACCATGGTGTTCCAGTCGCAGTACAGTGGTACTTTTATTCAATACAATCACAGTACCTGGCTTTAAGGGATAGTTCACCCAAAAATGAATATTTTCATCATTTACTCAACCTCGAGTTGTTCTAAACTTGTATACATTTCTTTGTTCTACTGAACACAAAGGAGGATATTTGGAATAATGTTAATATACAAACTATTCTTGGATCCCATTCACTTCCATAGTATTATTTCTTACTACAATGGAAGTGAATGGGACCCAAGATTTGCTTGGTTACAAACATTCAAATATCTTCCTTTGTGTTCAGCAAAAAAAAGAAATTAACATAGGTTTGGAACAACTCGAGAGTACGTAAATGACAGAATTTTAATTTTAGCTGTCCCTCTATGCGCTTTTTTGTAACAGTTTTCTACTGTTACCAACAACTTCAGCTTAGCACTAACTATTATTCATGCCCAATAGGAGTGTCATCGATAAAGAAATAGTTTAAACAATGTCTTTTTTTAGAGCACGTAACTTAACAAGAAGCTGTAACTTACCTGTTTGTGGATATATCCTGACGAGACGTTGCCTCGGAGTCTTCACTGGAGCATCGTTTCTCGGGGAATGGATGATTTTCCATGGGTCTGCCATCAACGAAGTGGAAAGAGCAAACGTACGGAAATTTCGGTGGTTTCTTTAAGTTTAAGGCTTTTGGTTTTAACCAAAGCCGACGAGCTTCTTCTCCCTTCGGAGGGGAGTGCAAATCATAGGGTGCCCCCATTCACATTCAGCTCTGGTGCGTGGATTATGGTCAAAACAAATGTCTTGCAGGTATTTTTTACGCTTGAACCAGCTATTATGACACCCCCTAACTACACAACGTACGCCAGTCTTTCTGTGGTCCATATTAAAAGTAAACTAGCCTGTAAAATCTACACAGTGACTGCAAAACTACGGAATCACAATACAACTACTATTAGCGGAAGTGCTTTACCGGAAATCTAACACCTCATAGCATCAGTAACTCCACAACCCACCCTATACGGTTTTCCTCAGCGTTTGCAATATTTGTCATATCTGCACAAAGGAGACGTCGATCAGCTGCTAGAAGATCTCGTCTTTGGAGGAGACTGTTAATTTTACACTCGAAAAATTTAAGTATTACTACTTAAAAATTAAGATTACCCCAGAATGCATTGCTAGCCCACCCCAACACTTAATTATATATATATATATATATATATATATATATAGTAAAACAAGCAAAATATAATTTGTTTTGTCATATGCCATAGCTATGCATGACTACACACTAGACAAATGCAACCAATGTGAATACATCTCAACTTTCAGTCAATGAATTAATGCACAAGTTAATGAAACAATTATATTGTATTTACTGACAACAGAAAACATGAATAAATGAGTAAAATAATAAATAAAAGTAACCTTGACAATAAATAAATACAAGTCATCGACACATGAAACAAAGCTTTATTCAAACATGTTGTTCTAACAAACATGTATTTACAGGTGGTGAATCCACATCCTACTGCCATCTCAACACAGCTGTGCCAATTCTGCAGCTTTATTCTGATGAAGCAGCTGAC
>NW_015628690.1:73326-83600 GCF_001515625.1 Sinocyclocheilus rhinocerous | reverse complement strand
TAATTTGTTTTGTCATATGCCATAGCTATGCATGACTACACACTAGACAAATGCAACCAATGTGAATACATCTCAACTTTCAGTCAATGAATTAATGCACAAGTTAATGAAACAATTATATCTTATTTACTGACAACAGAAAACATGAATAAATGAGTAAAATAATAAATAAAAGTAACCTTGACAATAAATAAATACAAGTCATCGACACATGAAACAAAGCTTTATTCAAACATGTTGTTCTAACAAACATGTATTTACAGGTGGTGAATCCACATCCTACTGCCATCTCAACACAGCTGTGCCAATTCTGCAGCTTTATTCTGATGAAGCAGCTGACAACCATGTCCACCTTCACCTGTTTCTGCTGTCCATCACATCCCCCACTGCTGCAGTCAGACTGGAATCTGATCATGGATGAGAAAGGGACATCAAGGCTGTCGTTGCCTGAGTGCATGGAGAGGATGAGGAAGACCATGATGACGCACCTGAACCACACAACCTGGAACAAGAATGGGAGAACATGTGCAGGACAATCTGGCTGCTGCTGTGTCTGCTCCAAACATTTGTGTGCCTGCTCTCCATGAGCACGACTACCTGTAAAACATTTACATAATATATATTTTTGTGGTGTAGTGGGCAAAACCACTGAACTGGTAAGCAGAAGGTTGCTGGTTCGATCTTCGTAGTCAACACCACCGGTGTGTCCTTCAGCAAGGCTCTTTACTCCAGGTTACTGCAGGGGGATTGGGGGTTAAACTCACATCCTCAATGTCTTTTGGTCTTTCTCTAGATGTTCTTGCTGGCTCTGGGCGCACTGATGATGAAGAGACCACTGCAACATCTGGCTCAGATGCGGCAGTAAGGGCAGGTGGAGTGATGGAGGATCTCATCCATGGCACTGGATAATTTCCAGGATGCTGCTGTGAACTTCTCCATCCTCACTGCTCACACCAGTATGCAGATATTTCAGATCATACAAAGATGCACAAATATAATACAAAAGCAGTCATTTTAATAGCACAATGTCATTTGATTTCTGTATTAGAAGTAACAAAATTATCTTACTTTATATTTTTGTTTCAGGTTTTCCCTTTTTTCAAAAATGCTGCTGTCACCTTTCCTTGCAGGTCCTGCTCCACCACAAAAGCTCTGCAGCAAATGCACAGAAATCAAGAATCAGAAAAGTGCCGTGATAACTATATTTATTGTATAAATTACAATAATTAAAATAAACTACAACTTAAGATTTAAAAGATCTTTTATTCATTTCTGTAGCATGCTCACTCAAAGCCTTTGATGGCAGCATTCCTTCATCAGTCACTCTGCACAGGATAAACACATGTGTGTCTCATCTGTCTCTGTAACATCCAGACAAGATTCAAGTGACCTCTGTGATTTATCTTCTCAATACTGCATTTATATGTTGTGTTAACTCGCTTTTTATCTATTATGTTTAGTTACTCTATGTAGATTTGTTTATTAACATTACTTACATTCATCTAAAGCAATGTTGACAATAGTGAACTCTACTATAATAGCACACATACATCACTCACTCAGACGTCTGTTCATGTTGTGATGTGCTCATTAGCAATTCTTTTAGAACATTTTCCTGTCAGATATTAAATAGACATTTAGTAATCGTCTTTAAGATGTATATGGCTTATGTAATTTCACTTTGGTGATGTACGTGTGCTTACTGGAGCTCCCCTGTTCTATTATACGTAATAACACATGTTTTTACAGCAAAATCACAAATATACTATACTGTCTAGCGTCTTACACCCTCAACAATTGAACAGTTTACTCTACAGTAGCTTAACAAATGCGATTTTATCACAGGGAACCCTGTACTTGATTTGTAATACTCACATTTGTAAACATTTGTATTTGTTAAGAGATATTACTTATTGGGCCAAAAAACAGTACACAGAATCTCTTGGATTACAATTTGCAACGAGACGGATGTACTGTTACTTCCTCTACAGTCAAAAATCTGGGTGTTAGACAGCAACTTGTCTCATGAAAATCATATTTCCCATGTTACAAAAACAGCATTATCGATGAGCACTTCAGAATCTGGACTGAAGCAGTAGGACATCCGGGGATTTCTCGTCTACTCTGTTATGAATACTGAGGTTTTGCAAATAATCATAAAAAATATAAAGTGTCAGACTTACTTCTGGAGGTGCAGCTGGATCACAAACAATGGGTACTGATGTATCGTTGAGTTTTAACTTTTTAACAAAACCTGCCTTGAATTGTCCCTCGTTCAGAAAGCAGTCTGGAATAAAAGTATTTGCGCAGATATAAACGAATTTATGTGTATTCAGTGGCGCATTACCATTAAAAACAAAACTAATTAAAAACCAACTAAAATGCACCGCGTCCTCAGTGGCTTTGATGTCGGGAGAAAATTAACATTCTTATGTTTTTCTACATCACAAAACTACAAAACACCTGCATTGCTTACAAGACATTGTTGCTACAGCTGCTGGAGCATTGAGAAAATGATGGACTTTGTACAACTGTCTGAGGGCGAAAAATGCTAATATTGGACAGTACATCAGCGGTTGTGGACGGGGCCTGAACAATATGACATCATACTGCTCAGAAAATCAAAAGGCTTGATAATTGAGACTGTTTAGGATTTTGGGGGATTAAAAAAAGGAGTGACTGGATTTTTATCATTGTAGGGTGGTTGTGTCCACACACTGCTAAGATACATTTATATGCAAACACCATGTAAAAGTGAATTTTGCATCCAATGTCTACTTTAAAACTGAAATATAATCTTAATTCAAGCGATGAAGGATTTTGAAAGTCTGACAGTAATCAGTTGAATACTACTGTAAGGTTAACCCTGCCTGGTTTACATGTTTGAAAATGTTGAAAACATTAGAGATTTAGAAAAGTTATAAAAAAGTAATCAAATGTAATCAGTTACATTACTTTAATAAAGTAATTGAAAAGTTAAACTACGTATTACATTTTAAGTAGGTAACTTGTAATCTGTAACCTATTACATTTCCATAGTAACCTTCCCAACACTGGACGCACGTCCGAATCTCGCGAGAATTAGTACGCCACCCAGGTAATTCTTGCCTACTCTTTTATGAATACTAAGGGTTCGGACATACTTATTCGCTCGCCTACTGCTTTTCCCATACTATATAGTAGAGAAGTAGGTGGTTTCGGACGCAGCCACTGCTGCTCGTACTGATAGTGGTAAGTGACGTACTTTTTGTTGTACAGGCTTAACTTCTGAGCGGAACTTTACTTTGTGTATGAAGTCTTTAGCGCATCCAAAACCCTTTGAGGTTAATACAGAAGCAGGGCCATCTGTACATGTAGGCAGACTGCTAGGCAGCTGAAGCATTGCACAGTGAGTGACAGGTTCAATCAAGCGACCACCTTTAATTTCACCAACAATTGTTTTTCCATAGTATTTCACATTCAATGTCAAGGAGCCACAAACAGGTATTCTGTCCCTTGAATAGTTCAGAAGCTGCTCTTTGGGTGGAGACAAGGCACATGAACTGAAGTGTTCTTTGTAAATGTTCTGAGGCAGAATTTATGCACCCGGGCCTGTATCTACCATCATCTTAATGGTGCAAGACTGTGCAGGGAGTATGGATGTAGCTACAATAAAAGTGACCATTGGAGCTCCATCATCTGTATTACAGTCATTCACACTGAGGACCGTCACTTCAGGTAGGCTTACTTCATTAACGGACTTTGGTGATGACTTGCAAACTTTTGAGAAATGTCCGATTTTTCCGCACGTTCTACATTTGCAGTCTTTAGCAGGGCAGGACTTGTCATTTGCAAGGTGATTCGCAGAACCACAGTGGTAACACTGCTGTTGACCCTTTATGCGTCTATCCTCTCTCGAGTCTCGACTTACTCTTTTGTTTACTTTTCTGCATCTGCGTGTTAGTTCGTTTTTGGATAGCTGATTCTTGTTTCGATTCCCCTTCAGCAATGACTTTGGCATCTGCAACCGCTGCTTCAATTTGTCTTGCAATAGTAAGCGTCTTTTCAAGGGTTAAATCTGGCTCTAATAACAGTCTTTCACGAATTCGGGGCATGCACGTTTCCACATTTTGATCGCAGACCATTTCATGCTCCATATCGGCAAAAGCACGTTTTTACCAGTTCACGAAGCGCTGCAACGTAATGGTCTGTAGACTCACTCACGGCTTAATCGTTGTCTGTAGCGATATCTCTCGGAAACAACATTCAGTTTAGGGGAGAAGAACTGTTTCAGTGCTCGTAAAGATCCATTATATGTATCAGCGGTAAGAGGCAAAGTATTGTAAATTCGCTGTCCTTCTGTTCCCAAACAGTGTATTAATAGTGCTCTCTTCCTCTCGGCGGAAAACTCCTCGCCACCGATAGCAAGCAGGTAGTTCTGAAATAACTTTTCCCATGCATCAAAAGGAATTTTCGGTTCACCTGGGCAATCCAGAAACGCTACTGGGGGTTGCAGAGAGAGCAGAGACATCCTGGCATCCTCGTTGTCAATTGTTATGCTGGGAATCAGTAAAATAAAGAAGCAGAAAACAAGCAGTACTGAACCACACTCGGTTTACTTAAAAGGGTTAGTTCACACAAAAATGAAAATTCGTTCATGTCGTTCTAAACCCGTAAAACCTCCATTCATCTTCGGAACACAAATTAAGATATTTTTGATTAAGTCTGAAAGCTCTCTGATAGACAACAATGTAATTACCACGATCAAGGTCCAGAAACGTAGCAAGTAGATCGGTAAAATAATCCATGTGACATCACGGGTTCAACCGTAATTTTACAAAGCTACGAGAATACTTTTTGTACTCAAAGAAAACAAAAATAACGACTTTATTCAACAATTCGTCTCCTCCGCGTCACCCTGGTGCCATTTTGGAGAGTATCCACTGAACGTAAACAGCGTATGCTATTCTGTGTCAGCTGAACCTCTACCTCTATCCTACGACAGTTTTCCGGCATCCCTCCTCCACCCCAACTCCTCACTCTTAATCTATTCTCATCCAATACTAGGGATAGGGGGAGTTCTCTGGGTTTGGGCTATATTTCGGACTCGGAGCCCTCCCCCAGGACAGCATGCCAAAATATGCTTACTATTTGCTCAATCAGATTATATGTAAGGGTTAACTCGTGAAATCATTTTTTGTTAAAAAATAACCATACGCAACAATCACACAAACCTTTGTATAGTACATTAAATGCTAATTATTTCTTCTGCTGGCCAGTGAATGTTATACTGAGTGTTTTCTGAATACACTTGGCACTTTTGTCAACAGCCTATAAATATTTCGCTCTGTTGCAGGACAGAATGCTTTTTATTTATATTTAAAACTCTTAACTGTTTAGAATATTGCAAGTATACAAATACAAATGGAGAATACAAATGCAGCTGGCCCCCGATATAAAATGCTCTAGACACGCCTGATACACGTTTTCTCATTATTTATCATGTATTTCTGGTGGCAATTGTTGTGACAGCACTGTAAATCTTGTGCAAGTGTATTCACAACAATATCAAATTCATGCTACAAGCATTATTCTCTCCACCCAGAATTTTTAGTAAAAGTATGGCACAAATTGTGCTTGATTTTCATAGAAAAGACTAGAAAGACAAAGTTCAGTCTCAATGACAACTGGCCAATAACACTTACACCCATCACAGTAGTGCTCTGGAAGACTGGTGCTTAAAGGGGTCATATGATGCTATTTTAAAGATCATTATTTTGTGTATTTGGTGTAACAGAATATGTTGACATGCTTTAATGTTCAAAAAACACATTATTTTTCAAATACTGTACATTATTGTAAAAAATTAACTTAAATGATTTTAGCAAATGGCTGCAATATAACAAAGAGTGAAAAATTTAAGGGGGTCTGAATACTTTCCGTACCCACTGTATATACATACATACACACATATACATGATTCCACCAAATCAGCTTATCTTTGTAAAATGGCACAGCTCCTTAAATATCAGAATATCAAGCATTATATTATTATGATAATTAAGCACTATTTAATGATAGAACTTTGGTGATTAGAACTAAAACTTGGTAATCATGTATGAATGCATATTTGTCATTTTAACTGAACTTAGGACTGGTGGTGATGCATAAGATATTGTTAGTCATAGATAAAAGTAATTATTATTAAAAGATAATATTACTACTAATTCCAATACACAAAGCACTAAAGATTAATGAGCTGCTGGGTTCATGAATAGTAATCACGTTGTCAGCGTTCACTTGAACTGATTTGCTGAAATCAAAACAGGGACGGTAATGGGTGATAGATGAGTTTGCCAATGAGATGAGATTGAGATTGCCGTTTGCGCCCACCACCGGAGAAACCGGCATATAAACTGAATAATTCTAAATGAACTCCGTTATTTTGACAGGAAAATATAACAAAGATTATGGTTTACATGTAGCACATCGATTGAGCATGGTATGTAAGACTCTCGCTCTCTCTCTTTGCATATGTAAGAAACACAGCACTCTCAGCAAAGCGACGGCGAGTCGTGCACCTTCACACTAGAGTTTGTGCATCCATTGAGATTAACTGAAACAGCACAGATCGGAGAGCGAAACTCTCAAGCACTCAGTCAGAGTGTTCAGTTATCCTCAAACGTATCTGGGCCAGTTTTGGCAAAGATATGGCACAGTGAGCACTGCCTAATGTAGCTGTGAGTCTAAAGTGGCCCGCATATGATGCCACAAATGTGGCCCAGTTATCCTAACCCGTATCTGAGCCAGTTTTGGTAAAGATATGGCACGGTAAGCACTGGCTAATATGGCTGTGAGTCTAAAGTGGCCCACATATGATGCCACTAATGTGGCCCAGTTATCCTAAACCGTATCTGGGCCAGTTTTGGCAAATATATGGCACGGTAAGCACTGGCTAATGTGGCTGTGAGCTTAAAGTGGCCACTATATGATGCCACAAATGTTGCCCAGGTATGTTAAAACATATCTGGGCCAATTTTGGCAAGGATATGGCTCAGTAAGAATTGGCTAATGTGGCTGTGAGCCTAAAGTGGCCCTTATATGATGCCGCAAATGTGGCCCAGTTATCCTCAAACATATTTAGGCCAGTTTTGACAAAGACATGGCACAGTGAGCACTGGCTAATGAGGCTGTGAGCCTAAAGTGGCCCGCATATGATGCCACAAATGTGGCACAGTTATCCTAAACCGTATCTGGGCCAGTTTTGGCAAAGATATGGCACAGTGAGCACTGGCTAATGTGGCTGTGAGCCTAAAGTGGCCCACATATGATGCCACAAATGTGGCACAGTTATCCTAAACCGTATCTGGGCCAGTTTTGGCAAAGATATGGCACAGTGAGCACTGGCTAATGTGGCTGTGAGCCTAAAGTGGCCCTTATATGATGTCGCAAATGTGGCCCACATATAAAATGACAAATATTGCCTAAACAATTAATAACAATTTGGGACACTTTTGGCCAATATACGGCACAGTCAGCATTGGCTAATCAGTGTGTAAGCCAACAATGCGGGCCAGTTCTGCTTTATTTGATTTATTCATGGCTGACATTGGGCCTTCTTTTGGCTTGCTTGTGGCCCAAATCGGGCAAACAGGAGCAGACCGCCCAATTGCCATCATTCCACGTGGTATGTGGGCCAGATGAAAGTGTCAGGTGTGGGCCTGATCTAGGCCTCAGGAATTTTGCTATCTGGGGTGAGTGGAAATATATCTATGCTAAACTTGTAATTTGCCCCTAACACACACACTGGCAAGTAAAATCTAAGAATTTTTTAGGCAATGGCTAACGATAGACATTATTTAGTCGCCCAGAGTAAGATTTAGTAGCATATGCGAGTGGTTTACTCGCAATGTAGAGGGTTGTGAAGTACAAATTCCACTGAGTAAAGCAAAAATTAAAGGAAGAATTGAAGAACACATGAATAAATGTAATGGAAAGTAGAATTTAAATTATTATATAAATTTTTTTTTCCCCCATTGATGCTTCACAGTAGTCCAGTTGGTGGTAGTTGTTTTGTCAACCGTCATTAAGCGTTACAAGAAGAAGAAGAAGATGGTTGCTCATATAAAGACAACAGTGGAAAATGGAAAGCAATCTGATACTGTTTGATATTTTATAGCAGGTGGGTTAATGTTTAACTCATAATGAGAAAATAATATATTTATCTATATTTTACTTGGACGGCAGTTCAACTACATTAAGAAATATTACACACATAAAGAAAATAACACTGTCAAAAGGTTGAAAAGCCTGTATTAAAATGTTAAAGTAAGAAATGTTTTGACCGGGGTCTTCAACCTTTTTACAGTAGATGGATGGAGAGATGGAGCAAGGACTCCCCATACATACAGTATTGTAAAAGACTGAGATTTGCATTCTAGGTCTGGCCTATAAGAACATCTTTACATCAGTAGGCCTAAACCTACCCATAATTTATCCCTAAAATCAGAAGGAAATTATAGTTGAATAACAAGAGAAGGAAAGCACCTAACTCTGGTCGTAAGGCTAAAACTGATATTTCCTGTAAACTTATGCCTCAACTCTGATTGATTGCTTGGAATGTTGTTCCAGGATCAACAAGGATGTTGATCCAGGGACATTTTGCATTTGGTGAATTCCCATTCACCGTTACTAGGCAGAAGTGGATTTTGAAATTTGATTAGCTCAGCTTGTTGCTCAAGTTAAAAGGGTTGAAGGATTAATATTCAGACAGCAGTCTAGTATTTGTTCCCTCCATCTACATCAGTTGTTTTACCACACTTTCACCAGGCCTACAGATTGTCTTTAAAGGTGTATTTTTAATGCATATGAAAACATACCAGAATAAAATATTAGTCTTGCAAGCAAAAATACATGTTAGTTATGACTTTGAGCTTCATGAATTTAGTAAGATTGTCAAAGAGGGAAAAGTAAATGGCCAACAAATGAACTGTGGTGACTGTAATTATCAAAGACCCATGAAGTCTCACAGAGATGCACATAGACACAATATCCTTTCTCAAGAGTCAAAGAGATTGAATTTTTCTGTTGATTCATAGCGGTCACCTAGAGGATAATTAAAAACAATTACCATCTGTTTTCCATTTTTAAGGGTCCTAAATTAAGAACTTTAGATAAGCGATTATGTCCAGAGAAACTGAAGAAACAGGCCCCTTTTACAGGTGCTGTGAAGATACCTTTAGTCAGGACCCCTTGGCGTAGGTTTTTGACGCTCAAGGTACCGCTTTAGCATCATTTTTTGATGTGCAGGGTCCTCCATTGTTTTCAGTTTTTGGCTTATTTTAATGGTTTGCATGCATTTGTAAAAAAAAATAGAAATAATTTTATATAAATGTGTACGTTCATTGGAGCACATAACCCCACCCCTACCCACTTCTGAACAATATAAAACATGTAGCAGGCAAATATAAGTACAGTTACAGGCATTTATTGCAAAAGCTGACCATAAAAAACAGTATAAAAGCATTACATTAAGTCATGTTGCATTCCAAGTCTTCTGAAGCCATGCGATATCTTTATGCGAAGAAGAGAGTAAAACATAAGGTTTTAATCGCTGAAAATGATCCCGCTCCGTTAACGTGCTCACATTATTATTATTGTTATACTTTATTCTCAAATTATTAATGTTAACAACATCAGCATTGCGTGACTATGAGTATAGTGTGTATTAGCGTGATTTCTGTACAGTCTAATCTCTAATTGTCATACCATTCGAATTTCATATTAAGAAATTATTTTAACCCAAAAAGCAAACTATGCTCCCTTCGAACTGGTTGTCTTTAAAATACAAATCTTGTGTAATACCAGGCTATCTGTAATCAGAAGCACATTTAAAACTGGAATATAATTAAATTTCACTCGCATGTGTTTCATAAACACAATCATTTCTGGATTACAATCCGCCATCAAAGATCATTTTTAACCAAAAAAAGTTACGGACTGCAGCTTTAAAGGAAATTAAGGTCACACTTTATTTTAAGGTCCAATTCTGGCTATTAACAAACCATTAACTATGACCTTTGCCTCAATAAATATATGGTTCTCATTTCCTGTTTACACTAAGGGTATTTGGGGTCAGTATGACCCCAAAATTGATAGAGTAATTTTAATTCAATTCAAGTTTATTTGTATAGCGCTTTTCAAGATACAAATCGTTGCAAAGCAACTTTACAGCAAATTAGGTTTCTACAATATTTAGTAGTAGCTTATCAGTGGTGACTGTCAGTTAATGCACA
>NW_015628690.1:52393-73301 GCF_001515625.1 Sinocyclocheilus rhinocerous | reverse complement strand
ACAGAGAGAGTGTGTCTGAACCCCAAACGTTATCAGGAAGGCTATTCCAGAGTTTGGGAGCCAAATGCAAAAAAGCTCAACCTCCTTTAGTGGACTTTGCTATCCTAGGTACTACCAAAAGTCCAGAGTTTTGCGACCTTTTTTTGATATATATTTTGTAATTATATACTGAAACATTATAAAATACATTAAAAACAGTATTTTTCTCAATGGTTAGAATTTGTTTTTGTTGTCTGAGGTATTTTGAAGTGCAATTATACTTTTGCAATAATGCCACATAAATTTGCAGAAATGCTACACAAGCTGTCACTAAAACTTAATTGCAGGCACATATTTTTTTCAATCTAAAAAGTCAAATAGTATTTGCTATTGACTGTTCAAAGATTTGAATGTTGTATATGTGTGTGTGTGTGTGTGTGTGTGTGCGTGTGCGTGTGCATGTAAATGAGCATGTATTTTATACATTGCATTTGTGCTCTAGTACCACGCCTTCATTTCTGTGTGGAAATTTTCAGATTTATGCCAGATTTACAGCTTTTTTTTGGGCAAATGAAAAAATAATATAGAGATGTTTTCGCATTTCCCATTCATGTCAATGTGGGGTCATATTGACCTCAAATACCAGATTAGTAAAAAAAATGTTTTACATACCTTCAGAATTTTTTTATGTGAATATAGATAGAAAATGTAGAAATGTCACAAAAGAGATGAAGGGAACCATTTTAAAAGTTGAGGATTGAGGAAGGACAGATTGAGGGTTAAAAAAATATATAAAATAAAAACAGTGCTGGCATAAATATACTGTTTCACAAAACAAACAAGAAGTATTATTTAAGCTTTTAATTTTTTACCGAAGAACTTGTGCATGAAATATTTTTAAAATGTCAGTTGATTTTACTTTAGAAACCCAAATAAAACCAATAATGTATAGTATTTGAAAAATAATGTGTTTTTTTAACATTAAAGCATGTCAACATATTCTGTTACACCAAATACACAGGAAAGGAAAACTTGAAATCGCATCATATGACCCCTTTAAACATCCCTTTCAAAAGATGATTTTCATACAGTCCTCTTCAAAACTGTTTTGCACTATAATTTGCACCCTAAATTTTAAGTGCATTTGTCAAAACTGTTTTATGGGACATCACAACATTATATGTGTGCAAAATGTATAGTAACTCACCCAAAACATTTCATTCATTCTTCTAAACCTAGTTATCGTGTCAGTAAATTGGCGAATGCCACTAAATTTAAAGGGGTCATATGATGCTTTTTTAAAGATCATTTCTCTCTCTCTCTCTCTCTCTCTCTCTCTCTCTCTCACGCTCTCACTCTCTCTCTCTCGCGCTCTCACTCTCTCTCTCTCTCTCTCTCGCGCTCTCTCTCTCGCGCGCACACACACACGATGCGCAAAACTCCGCATTTGAACAGTCAATAGCAAATACTTAAACTAATAACAAAACAGTAGCTGATTCAGAAGCGCCAGATTGTCATAGCAAAGTCAGAATTACCTCCTCTCCTAGGTTCACGAAATGGTCGTCCATAAAATGCATTGCTGTTCTGTTGTAAGTAATCTTAAAGATTCCTAAATGCATCTACTTTCGGAAGGCCAAATAAAGTGCTTTTGCTTTCGCCTAGAAACACACAGCGTCTCCCTGACATGGCTGCTTCAACACTAACTGCGGTTACTGAAACCACGCCTTCTTTCTTTGCGTGCACATTTGGGCAGCATTACGCAAATATTTCCACATAGTGAGGTAGATATGTGGGGGCGTGTTAGAACGAGCCGTTTTAGGGGGACGTGGCAGAGTCTTAACTTTGATAAAGAATATCTCTTTGGTTTTGAGACTTTAGTCTTTGCAACTTCAGGGATCTTATCTATGCACAATCAGCTTGTAACACTCCAAAGAGAAAGGAAAACTTGAAATTGCATCATATGACCCCTTTAAAGTTTCAAATTTCAGCATGGAGAAAAGTTTACTGGGGGAAGTCAATACTGTAGTACACAGACATTTATTTTTGTGGCAAAGTTACATGTAAACAGGAAATTCACATTTGCATGTTCATTTTTACACATTTCTTACATGTAAAGTTATACAGCAAATACTGTTTTGAACAGACATTTGACACAAAATGACATCCAGGCAGGCAAGCTCCATAAAAATGCTTCCAAACTTGATTGTTGATTGTTTTCAGACATGTACTAAAACACATGCCATTATTAAAATCTGGGAGAGACTTGAACTTACTGTTTTAAGAAAAAATAAAAGATAATTCACAAATTGACCCAAAGCAATTAGGGAAAACTGTAATAAGATGGTCAAAGAGGAAAGACCAAATGGCCAGTAAATAGAGTTAGATTATCATTATTATCAAACACCCATGCATTTGCCAAGAGATGCACAAAGACCTGATCTCCTTTCTCCAGCATCAAAGTGATTGAAGTAGACAATGATTCATACCGGATACCTGCATCAGTTAGAGGATGGTTGTATACACCTGTCATCGGCTCTCCATTTTTAAAGAGTCTTAGAGCCATGGGTTTGGATGTCTTGTTATGTCCAGAAAGACTGAAGAAATAGACTCCTTTAACAGGTGCTGTGAAAATGCCTGTATAGTATAGCCAACAATTAACTGTCATATATCATGTGTTATCATCTGTGATAACTGCACTTAATTACTTAACTGTAGGGTTCAGAGTGTCATTTAAATATGCAAGATGATACAAGGTAAATACCACATACCAGTGCCTGTGTTGTAACATGACCCAGCATTCAAAAATACTTTTTGGTAAACCAGTGGGAAATTTGTGTTGAAGGGCCCAACATCTCCTCTGTTTCCGAGTGTAGCAGAAAATGCTATATTATGTTCTTCTGTGTGATAAATCAGAAATCACATTGATTCAACATAATACTGTAACTAATGCTGCCTTCACGTGCTATCGGAATGATCGTAAATAGAAGTTTCCTAGTCACAAACTGGACATGAACGGCCTCCCTAGTGCTATTTACAACTGAGAAACTCAGAGATAATTTTGATACCTGAGTTTCCGAGTTGGGCGAGCAATAAACTTTAAATATGTCAGAGGAAAGAAACATAGCAGTAGTACTGTAAAGTTTTATTTGTTTTTGTTTTTCTCACAACATATACATTGCTTTCTCCTGCCATTACAGTCATGTATATTTACATATATACTTAACCATTTAATGCATATTGTATTTATTGAACACAGCGAAAATAGCATTTATTTGACTGAAATTTAGGAATCGTCAGCCAGCTGAATACCTAGATAGTGCTGTGAATGTTTATGGCTACCAATGAATGGGACGCTTAATTTTATTCAAAACCTGTCAGATATTGACTAAATATCTTCTAATCTATACACTCTAAAAATGCTGGGTTGTTTCAACCCAACTTTGGGTCAAATATGGACTAACCCAACTTTTGGGTTAAAAATTTAATGTAAAAATTTAACCTAACTGTTGAGTTAGTCCATATTTGACCCAAAGTTGGGTTGAAATAACCCAGCATTTTTTAGAGTGTACCTTTTGGCTTACATAAAATTTCCCAAAGAAACAGGTAAGAATGAATAGGCTGTCCACCATGATTTTTGTTCTTTCCGACAACAAAGCACTTGAACACGGCAAACTCGTATTACAAATTCAGAAGTGGCTATTAGGAAGTTTACGTTAGCATGCGAAGGCAGCTTTACAATTTTGTAACTATGCATAAGAAGTTTTGAATGCTAACTGTTCGGTATTCCTTTAAAAGGCTGGTTCACACATTGACAGAACACATTTTTTTTTCATTGCACTACGCTACTTTTGTATTGTTTTTCTTGTTTAACTTTGCGTCTTGTGACCTTGTGTTTTTTTCCCCATTCCACTTCCTGTGTCTCGCATTTTTCAAAGCAAAAATGCGTTCTGTGTGAACCGGCCCTACAGTACCTTTTCTCCTAAACTGTTCCTGGTCCATGCTGGCCTTCAGAGACTGAAGACTGGAGCTCAGCTCTGCCAACAGTGGGTAAAGGCCTGTGATGAGGCAGGACTGCTGATTCCCAGCAGCACCAAACTCCACAGGTAAAGACTCGCTCCTGCCAGTGAGTGCTTTCTTCTCCTCCTCCTGTGCCTCAGACATACTGCTGCAGTTACAGCTGAACAGCACAAACAGCAGCAGATACAGAATGCTACAGGACATTATTAGGCTATATCAAGATCCAGATTGCAAAACACAAATCAGTTTCAGTAGCCAGATAGCGTCTGTCTGCGGACTGCAAGAGAAGGGCTTTAAAGGACAGGGGATGTGGAAGTAGTTGACAAACGCAATGCATCATAAGAGCATTGAAGCAGAAATAAAAGGAAGAATTGAAGAACACATGAATAGTTTTTTTCAGTCACTTTGGTACTATTTTCACAAGCAACTAGTACATTTTCAAAACTGTTAGTACTAATTTCACAACAGATCATCAAAAGTGCACTTTTTTCAAACATTTCAGGATATTTTGCCCCTTACAAGACAATGTCATAAAAGGGAGAAAAGGAAAATCTACAGCAATTAAACCCATGCGTTAGCTCTTTATTTTTCCATTCTTCCTTTTGTGTGACTAATGGAAGTTTGTAAACTGCTGCTGTCACTTGAAAACTGCCTTCCCCATGCTTCCTGGAAGTAGGGGTAGGAACTTGACAGCCTCATGTGACAGGAAAGAAGTGAATACCATTTTTTTTTCTTGAAATCCTTTATTTGGTTGTTTGCTTGCATGTCATTGAGAAATAAAACATGGAAAACATCTAGAAAAATACTTACAAAAGGAAAACGACAACTATAAACTGCAACTATAGTTGCCGGTGGGCTTAAATGGGTTAATCAGTGAATCATTTGGAGCATCTATAGATATCTAGATGTATATTCAATAGATATAGTGTCTAAAAAAAAACTTGTTTGCAATTTAAGGATAACCAAATGTAAATTTTTTTTTTTTTGCGCTAAGTGATTTATCTTAGATGATAACCACTATTTTGTATGTATATACTGTATGTGTGGTTCAGGTAAACCCTATGTTATGGGAGCAAAATGTCCCAACAAAGATGGCAATATCTGAAATCCTTGTCCTTGTGGGAGACTTTTTTTCTATGAATTTATTTTTTTTTGTAAGGGTAGGTTTAGGATTAGGGTTAGGGTTAGTGTAGGGGGATAGTTTGTTCAGTATAAAACCCATTACTCCTATGGAATGTGACCATAGTGATAGGAATACCTGTGTGTGTGTGTGTGTGTGTGTGTGTGTGTGTGTGTGAACGCGCATGTGAACCTTCTTAACCATATTTTGGGGAATAATTAGTATCCAGAAGTGAGAAAACCTGACAAAATCACCAAAAACCTCCCTTTGAGGACGTCCTCATTTGTAAAACTGAGTGTTTTGCAATTTGTGAACATACAGCAGGATACAAGAGCACAGAGCTCCAGTTTTCCGAGTGGCGCCGGTGAGGCGGCAGCCTGTAGCGTGCAGCTTTATGTGTGTTTGTAGTGTTTTTAGCGATTGTGTTTTTATTGCTGATATGGACTTGACATCTGGAAAATCTATATGGGCAGAGGACTGCAGACTTTTGGTATATACCCGACAAGAACTGTTTGACCTGGCACAAGATTCAAAATTTGGGATCATACATGATATCTCTGAGGAAATATTACTGAGGAGACATCGGGGAATTCACGCTGGGGTGAAGAGAAATAAGAGGAGCAGAGAGAGAGCGTGGAGAGATACTTTCAAACCATCCCTACCATCTATCACCTTGGGAAATGTTCGCTGTTCAACTAACAAGCTCGAGGAACTAGAAACTCTTGTAAGGAGCCAGAAAATGTATCAGGAGAGCAGCCTTATATGTCTGGTTGAGATGTGGCTGACGGACAGCATTACCCAATTTTTGACCAGCTTTACTGGCTTCCGGACGATACAAGCAGACAGGGATGCTGAGTTGAGCGGTAAGCAGAAAGGAGGAGGGCTAATTCTGCTCGTCAGTGAAAAGTGGTGTAATCCCAGTCATGTTACTATTAAAAAACAGATCTGTAATAAAGACATTGAACTGTTGGCGGTTAGTTTAAGACCATATTACCTGCCAAGAGAGTTCACAGTGGTGACTGCCATTATTGTTTATATTCCCCCGTCTGCCAATGCGGAAGTGGCTTGTGACGTAGTGCATGCAGCTATCGCGAGACTTCAGTCGAAGTACCCAGACGCGTTCATTTTCCTTTGGTGATTATAACCATGTCTCTCTCTCTAAAACTTTGCCCACATTTAAGCAGTTTGTTGACTGTACAACAAGGGGATATAAGATCTTGGATCTCTTGTATGCTAACATGAACGATGCGTTTAAATGCACTGCTCTGCCCCCTCTTGGTCGATCAGGCCATGACATGGCACATCTTTCTCCCTCCTATATTCCATTGGTTAAGAGGCTGACTGTCACCAACAGAACATTAAAATACTGGCCCCAGGGGAAAGATGAAGCCCTGAAGTACTGTTTTGAAACAACAGACTGTGATGTTTTCTGTGAGGTTTATGGGGATGTTATTGATGGACTAACAGAATGCATTACCCATTATATTAATTTTTGTAATGATGATATCGTGCCCTCCAGAGAAATTCGCTGTTTCCCAAATAATAAACCATGGGTAACTAGTAGCCTGAAGACCCTGTTAAATGAGAATAAAAAGGCTTTCAGAGAGGGGGACAGGGAAATATTAAAAGCAATTCAAAGAGAACTGAGGGTGAATATTCAGGAGATGAAAGAAGCATACAGGTGCAAATTAGAAAAACAACTGCAGCAGGATGGAGCGAAGGGGGTTTGGGCTGGCATGAGGACGATCACGGGTATGAAGCAGGAGGGGGGTTCGCTGGATGGTGACCAGAACCTGGCTGACGATCTGAACAGGTTCTTTAATAGATTCGACAAACCCACATTAGCCCAGCCTGCCCCATCCGGCCTGCTGTCGGGTGCTGTTACCCCTCCTCCCACCATCTTACCCATTATATTATATCCCCAGAGTCCTCTCTCTTCTCTCCCTTCTCTGTCAGTAGTTCCGCCTTTAATTCTTCAACCATCTCAGGTCAAGAGGGAACTGGACCGACTGAAGCCGGGGAAAGCAGTGGGGCCGGATGGTATTAGCCCCAGACTGCTGAAGACCTGCTCTGCACAGTTGTGTGGTATTTTCACATACCTGTTTAATCTAAGCCTGTATTTACAGAAGGTCTCTGGACTGTGGAAAACATCTTGTCTGGTCCCTGTTCCCAAGTATAGACACCCTAGTGACCACAACGATTATAGACCTGTAGCACTCACTTCACATATTATGAAGACGTTTGAGAGACAGGTCCTCACTTACATCAAGGCTAGTGTGTCAACTTACATGGATCCTTTACAGTTTCCTTATCAGCCTTATATTGCTGTAGATGACGCTCTCATTTACATGCTACAGAGGACCTATGCACATCTGGACACTCCTGATGCATCTGTGAGGTTCACATTCTTTGACTTCTCAAGAGCCTTCAATAAAATTCAGCCTCAACTGTTGTGCGAAAAGATGAGGAGAATGCAGGTGGATTCATCACTGGTCCTGTGGTGTATGGACTATCTATCCTGCAGACCACAGTATGTGCGTCTACAGAATAGTGTCTCTAATACTATTCTGAGTAGCACAGGAGCGCCACAAGGAACTGTTTTGGCCCCTTTTTTGTTTACCATCTACACTGCAGACTTACAGTATAATACTGATAGCTGTTTCCTTCAGAAATTCTCTGACGATACAGTAGTTGTCGGCTTAATTAAGGGAGATAAGGAGGAGTACAAGAGAACGATTAAGGATTTTGTGGACTGGAGTGACCACAACCATCTCCATCATAACATCTTAAAAACCAAGGAGATGATTGTAGATTTTAGGAGGAAGAGGAGGACACAATCAATTTCGATCACCATCCGGGGCATCGAGGTGGAGATGGTTTCCAGCCACAGATACCTTGGCGTGCAGCTTGACAACAAGCTAGACTGGAAGAGCCATATGGAGATGGTGTACATGAAGGATCAAAGACTTTATTTTTTAAGGAGGCTGAGGTCATTTAACATCAGCCATCCCCTATTGTGTAGCGTCTATCAGACAGAGGTGGCTAGTGCTCTGTTCTTTGCTGTGGTGTGCTGGGGAGAGGGCGCCCGCATGGGAGATAGAAGCAGAGTCAACAAACTTCAAGAAGGCTGGCTCTGTTGTCGGTATAGAATTTGACACGGTCCAGCACGTGGCAGAGCGGAGAATACTCTCTAAGCTGAGATCGATAATGAACAATCCCTCACATCCACTCCATGCTCTGGGGGTGATCAATAGCAGCACCTTCAGTCACAGACTGATTGCACCAAAATGCAAGTCTGAGCACAGCAGGAAGTATTTTCTATCAGTGGCTATCAGATTGTTTAATGTGATGATAACATGAATTATTGGTACTGTATATATAGTAAATATCTAGTACAGTCTAGTTTTGTACTTATTATTATTTGCACTTCATTCTCTCGCTTTTATATTGTAGATTTGTAGAGTTAGAAATTACTTGTTTGTTATGTGTGGTGCTGTGTTTTGTATGTTGAAGCTGCCGTGAAAATGTAATTTCCTGTAAAGGACCAATAAAGTATCAATCAATCAATCAAAGGAGAGGAACTGATCAGAGACTGATTAGAGATGTATCAGAAGAAGGGAGACAGATGGAATCAAATACATTATTAAATACAAATTACATTACATTATGCCATGTGATACTGTATATAGAGGCATTACCATGGTAAAGAAGACTGCACATTACTATAACTCACCTTTCATCTGAAAAGTTCAGTTACAGTATAGATTCAGTCATATGTCATACTGCATTGACAGTAAACCCTGTTCTAGCACCAAACCTTATGGCCATGTCATACCTTTATCATACCTTTTGATACAGTAACACACTGGATAAATACTTTTACAAACATTATGGATTTTATGTGAGTTATGCAAGCTAGGTAATGTAAGTGTATTTTCTAACATGACAGTTATTGCCTCTATTACTGAAATTATTTCAGCAACAAAGGTGATTAGAAACGTATCTCGCATTGTTTGCTCTTGAATGAACTGATGGTAAAAAGTACTAAGTTGAAAGAAAATCTTACTGTTGTTTTTTGGTGATTAAACCAAATGTTCTCAATACATATCACAATGATTATGTGGAATGAAAATATGTGCAACTACAATGAAATCATGAGATCAGGTTTTGAAAGAATGACTAGTGGTGTTACAAGTGTGAGTTTAAAGTTTTGTACTAAGAGATTTGAAAATGTACACCTTACTTATGAAAATAGTACCAAACCAATCAAAAACCTGTAAAAGTAGTGGAAAGTAGAATTTTAAGTATTTTCTTTTATCCCCATTGATGCTTCACAAACCAGTCCAGTTTTGTTTTAATACACCTTAAGTTGGTTTGTCAACCGTCATTAAACGTTACAAGAAGAAGAATAAGATGGCTGATTGCATAGAGACAGTGGTGGAAAATGGAAAGTATTGACTTGATATTTTATAGCAGGTGGATTAATGTTTAACTCATAATGGGAAAATAATATATTATCTATATTTTACTTGGCCGGCAGTTCAACTACATGAAAAATGTTACACACATAAAGAAAATAACAGGTTGAAAAACCTGTATTATAATGTTAAAGTAAGAAATGTTTAGACAGGGGTCTTAAACCTTTAGATGGATGGAGAAATGGAGCAAGGATTCCCCATACATATTGTAAAAGACTGAGATTTGCATTCTAGGTATCAGTGCGCCTAAACCTAAACCGACCCATAATTTATTCCTAAAATCAGAAGGAAATGATAGCTGAATAACAAGGTAAGGAAAGCACCTAACTCTGATTTTAAGGCTAAAACTGACATTTCCTATAAACTTATGCCTCAGTACTGATTGGTTGCTTGGAATGTTGTTGCACTTGGTGAAATCTTGGTGAAAAAATTTGAGGTTTTACTATCCTTGTGGGGACATTTGGACCCCACAATGTAGCATAAACAAGCACACACACACACACACGCACACACACAAACACGCGCAAACACACACACACACAGGTATTCCTATCATTATGGTGACATTCCATAGGGGTAATGGGTTTTATACTGTACAAACTGTATAGTCTATCCCCCTACACTAACCCTACTCCTAAACCTACGAAAATTCTGTTTTTTCTCATAAATTTTTTTTAAATCTCCCACAAGGACCAGAATTTCGGATATTGCCATTTTTGTGGGGACATTTGGTCCCCAATAGCATAGGGTTTACCTGAACCACTCACTCACACACACTTACAAATTAGTAATATAACAAATTAGTACAAATAAGATAAATCACTTATAGTGTTATAGTGTAAAAAAATAATTAATTACATTTGGTTATCCCTAAATTGCAAACAAGTTCTTTAGAAACTATATCTATAGATATGTATAGATGTACCAAGTGATTCACTGATTAACCATTAAGATGAGTTAGATTAAATAATAGACAAATGTATTAAACGGAATGAGAAGTCATGCAAATAAAAAGTTTGATAGTAAGAGCTTTATGAAAGACAGTTAATATGAATGAAACATTTATATAGATGAAACACTTATTTTGTGTAGTGAAAAGAGTACTTTGTGATTGTGTGTATTGTACAAGACAGTTAAAAATATGTTGAAATGTTTGGGGAAAAAAGTGCACTTTTGATGATCTGTTGTGATATTAGTACTAAGAGTTTTGAAAATGTAACAGTTGCTTGTGAAAATAGTACCAAAGCAAATAAAAAAAGTGTAATGCAACAAAGCACTTGAACACGAAAAACTTGCATTACAACTTCAGAAGTGGCTATTGGGAAGTTTCCGAATGGCACGCGAAGGCAGCATTACAATTTTGTAACTATGCAGAAAAAGTTTTGAGTGCTAACTGTTTGGTAAGGCTGGTTCACACATTGACAGAACACATTTTTTTTTCATTGCACTACGCTACTTTTGTATTGTTTTTCTTGATTAACTTCACGTCTTGCAATCTTGTGTTTTTTCCCCATTCCACTTCCCGTGTCTCGCGTTTGTTCTCTGAATAGAACATTCTGGTTTAAATCACTCATTGTTTACAATAGGGAAACATCAAACTGGATTATGTATATGCTGTAGTGAAACAGAAAATATTGAGCATGTAGTCTACTTCTACACTGTGCATGCAGTATTTACCAAGGAAAGAGAAGAGTTGATTAAGAAATTGAAATATAATCGATATAAACGAAAATTGATATATGATAAATTTTAATCTATCAAATCTATTAAGTTGTGCCTCAGGACAGTCAAGAGTACAGAGAGAAATACTTATTTATCTCAAAATAACAGAATTGGAAAGTAGAATTTATTTAGATTTTTTTTATTTTTCCCCATTGATGCTTCACACTCCAGTCCAGTTGGTGGCACTAATACACCATAAGTTGGCTTGTCAACCGCCATTAAATGTTGCAAGAAGAAGAAGAAGGCCGCTTGTATAGAGACAACAGTGAGAATATTTTCCCGAAATAACCGTTTGCAGGTTTTTATAATCCCTATGACAATTTTTTTCAATTCTCCTAACAGTTTTTCTAAACTCTTAACACACCAACACACCTACAACACACAATTGTCAAAATGGTTAATTTCATGCTTAAAATCACACATTGTAAACTAAACAACAACACTAATTTTCTAAATACAATAATACACTAACACAATACACTGTCATATAAAACACTGCAAATATGCCTCAAAATCAAATAATTATTCCAAAACACTAACACGTTCTCTTCCAACAGGAACATTTAGTCAATCATAGCACAATGTCATAAAAACACTAACATCAGACGGAATTACAGAAACTGCATTATTTATATGTGTCAGATCTGCCCTTATACAATACTATATTGTATTGGTCATAGATTGTGTTTTGCAGTTTTTTTGAAGCCTCTCTACAATTATTTTTTTTTTTTCGGGTTTGGTAAATGCATGCATTTTGTTTCTTTTGCTACAGAAATTCAATACAAAAAAAGAATGACCTGAAGTAAAGGCTTTATTTGCAACAGGACATTACTGCAAGATAACAAACATAGGCAATACAGTTGCCATTTATTATATGAAAATACAAAATATACAAACAGAAAAGGCCACAGAACACACCTACAACACACAATTGTCAAAATGGTTAATTTCATGCTCAAAATCACACATTGTAAACTAAACAACAACACTAATTTTCAAAATACAATAATACACTAACACAATACACTGTCATATAAAACACTGCAAATATGCCTCAAAATCAAATAATTATTCCAAAACACTAACACGTTCTCTTCCAACAGGAACATTTAGTCAATCATAGCACAATGTCATAAAAACACTAACATCAGATGGAATTACAGAAACTGCATTATTTATAAGTGTCAGATCTGCCCTTATTCAATACTATATTGTATTGGTCATAGTTTGTGTTTTGCAGTTTTTTTGAAGCCTCTCTACAATTATTTTTTTTTTTTCGGGTTTGGTAAATGCATGCATTTTGTTTCTTTTGCTACAGAAATTCAATACAAAAAAAGAATGACCTGAAGTAAAGGCTTTATTTGCAACAGGACATTACTGCAAGATAACAAAAATAGGCAATACAGTTGCCATTTATTATATGAAAGTACAAAATATACAAACAGGAAAGGCCACAGAAGAAAAAAAAAATACATAAAAAAAGTAATCTTTCTAATCTGTGTGTATTGTACTAAGACAATTAAAAATATGTTGAAATGTTTGGGGAAAAAAGTGCACTTTTGGTGATCTGTTGTGATATTAGTAATAAGAGTTTTGAAAATGTAACAGTTGCTTGTGAAAATAGTACCAAAGCAAATTAAAAAAGTGTAATACAACAAAGCACTTGAACACGAAAAACTTGCATTACAACTTCAGAAGTGGCTATTAGGAAGTTTCCGAATGGCACGCGAAGGCAGCATTACAATTTTGTAACTATGCAGAAAAAGTTTTGAGTGCTAACTGTTTGGTAAGGCTGGTTCACATTGACAGAACACATTTATTTCATTGCACTACGCTACTTTTGTATTGTTTTTCTTGATTAACTTCACGTCTTGCAATTCTAATCTGTGTGTATTGTACAATTAAAAATATGTTGAAATGTTTGGGGAAAAAAGTGCACTTTTGATGATCTGTTGTGATATTAGTACTAAGAGTTTTGAAAATGTAACAGTTGCTTGTGAAAATAGTACCAAAGCAAATAAAAAAAGTGTAATGCATATTGTATGTATTGAACACAGCGAAAATAGCATTTATTTGACTGAAATTTAGGAATCGTCAGTCAGCTGAATGTATAGATAGCACTGTGAATGTTTATATTGCTACCAATAAATGGGACACTATATTTTATTCAAAACCTGTTAGATATTGACTAAATATCTTTTAATCTATACCTTTTGACTTAAATAAAATTTCCCCAAGAAACAGGCAAGAATGAATAGGCTGTCCACCATGATTTCTGTTCTTTTCGACAACAAAGCACTTGAACACGAAAAACTTGCATTACAACTTCAGAAGTGGCCATTAGGAAGTTTCCGAATGGCACGCAAAGGCAGCATTACAATTTTGTAACTATGCAGAAAAAGTTTTGAGTGCTAACTGTTTGGTAAGGCTGGTTCACACTGACAGAACACATTTTTTTTCATTGCACTACGCTACTTTTGTATTGCTTTTCTTGATTAACTTCACGTCTTGCAACCTTGTGTTTTTTCCCCATTCCACTTCCCGTGTCTCGCGTCTGTTCTCTGAAAAGAACATTCTGGTTTAAATCACTCATTGTTTACAATAGGGAAACATCAAACTGGATTATGTATATGCTGTAGTGAAACAGAAAATATTGAGCATGTAGCCTACTTCTACACTGTGCATGCAGTATTTACCAAGGAAAGAGAAGAGTTGATTAAGAAATTGTGTGAAAAGTGTCAGATCTGCCCTTATACAATACTATATTGTATTGCTCATAGATTGTGTTTTGCAGTTTTTTTGAAGCCTCTCTACATTTTTTTGTTTGTTTGTCGGCTTTATTTGCAACAGGACATTACTGCAAGATAACAAAAATAGGCAATACAGTTTCCATTTATTATATGAAAATACAAAATATACAAACAGAAAAGGCCACAGAAGAATAAAAAAAATACATTAAAAAGTCATCTTCTAATCTGCCTGGTCTTCTACATTCGGCCACATGTTCTCATCCACATCACACCTGATATCTTCTTCTCTGGCAAGGTATCTTTTGGTATGCCTTATCCACCCCTGGCAGTGTTCAGCTGTGATGTTTTGACATGCAGCATCCATTGTATCCAGGAGGGACATTTAGTCAAAAACCTTCCATCTCCAGGCTGAGAAAAACTCCTCAATGAGGTTGAGGAAAGTGGAGTAAGGGGCAAGGAAAATGGACATCATTCTCGGATGGGTGTCAAACCAGTCTGTGACTGCACTGGAATGGTGGAATGCCACATTGCTCATGTGATCACTTATATTGACAAGTGGTTTCCCACCTGTCCCCTTTCTACCTCTGGCACCAGTCTTTTGTGCAGGTCTTCTAAAATCTCACATTTATGCAGGAGTGCACTTTTCCACACAAGATCATCCCAAAGAGGTCCTCTGTTACTGTATACCGTATGGTCATGCAATTGAAAGAACCTCAACACCGGAGTGTGTTTCCTAAATGTGAATCAGCTGTAATTTATATATTTGCATAACTTCAATCAGCTGTTTCTCATTAATGAAAAAAAACAGGGGATATATTTGTGTTTCAAGTCACAATATGAACAGCTGTTCACTTTGACTTTAGCCTATAAGTTAGGTTTAGAAAATGATGTTACCTGTTCTTACATACAGTATGAAAGCATTTGTAAATTTGGCATTAAAAATCCATTGTTTTCGTCTTGGTTGAGCTTGTGTGTGACTTTGTGTGTGAAAGTTCAAGTATTTTAAATTTGTTTGTTTTTTTAAACTGTAAATTGAAGTGTGTAAGTCATTTTCATATAGTAGTATTGTTTCTGGAGTTGATAATCTATTAAAACTTAAAGGGATAGATTTTGAAGATTGCTGGTAACCAAACAGTTGGTGGTTGCCATTGACTTCCATAGTATTTTTTTTTTCCTACTATGGAAGTCAATGGCAACCACCAACTGTTTGATTACCAGCAATCTTCAAAATATCTTATTTTATGTTCAACATAAGAAAGCAACTCGTACAGGTTTGGAACGACATGAGGGTGAGTAAATGATGACAGAATTTTCATTTTTGGGTGAACTATCCCTTTAACCTTCCTCGCTTAGCTTAGCATAGTTAAGTAAGCAATATTTTTACATTCTGGCAGGGTAATAACTATTGTCGGGTAAAAAGAACAAAATAAGCTAACTATCCCGATGAATATTGTTAAAACTGCACTTTTCAAAAGCGCCCTCGCAAGTAGATTACTTTAAATGTAATAAAGACAGGGGTTGCCCTTGTAGTGTCACGTAGCCAGCAAATATGGGGAAACGGGGGATTTCTCGAGTGTTGTGAAGAGTTTTTAATAAAATGATGAATAAATTCACTGATGAACTAATATAAAGTGAAATCACCTGCTGTTCCAGTTTTGATTGGAATGAAAATGACATAGTCCCCTAAATCATAAAAGTGTGGGTTGTGCCACTCTTAACAGGTGCACTTCTGTAACGTTGGAGGCATGACGATGGAGTTGAGGATCCAAATGTAAAGCTTTTATTTCAGAGAGCGTAGTCAGATGGGCAGGGTCAAAAACCAACAAAGCAGTACATCCAAGGCAATCCAAAAGAATAATCCACAAAACAGGCTAAGGTCAGGGCAGGCAGCAAACAATCATAGAACTGATAAATAGTCCAAGATCAAAACACACGAAGACAAGGCAGGGCAAGAAAACACAGGAGAACGTTACAGGCTAAGCGATCACCAGCAGCATCTGAGTGAGTGTGAGCAATTCTTATAGTCATCGTTTACGGCACGATGTATGTTATAATAAATAACTAGAGAAGGCTGACTAAAATCAACTTGCTTCCATTTAGTGAGATAAGCCTACTCCTCATTTGAATTAGAAAAAAAGCTCTTCTGGTCTTCAGTGATGCGAAGACAACGTTTGAGCATGTACACGCAATATCTGAGCGAGAGCAGAGCCAATTCATAAAAGAACAATGTATATTTAAAAGCACACGTCCAGTTTTGTGTGAGTGAAGGAAATCCGCTTGGGAGTGGAGAGATTCGTCCTCGCGCATTACATGGATCACGTAACATTATGCGCTCTTGATATTTGTCATATATCACGCTATAGAAACCGCCTAAAATTAAGTATAAAGAGGAGAAGAAAGCGGCCCTAGGCAGCTGCACATGCCAGTATCCGCCACTGCCAGATGCAGTTAGAAATTTACTAAAAACAAGCCTATCGCACCTGGGGTGGCCAGCCAAATTTCAGGGGGGGCCAGTGCCACCCCTGGCCACCACGTAGACACGCCCCTGCTGTTGAAAGCATTGCTGACACTTTTAATAACATTGCAAACAGAGTTGGAGATCAGCTGGTGTGAGATTTTAAAAGATGTGATGTAACTACATTTTTGCAGAATCTGGAGCAATATGTCACATCTGCCACTAGATTGGAAAATGCAAAGCAGGGGCCTCATGTATAAACGTTGCATACGCACAAAATAGGCATAGAAATGTGCGTACGCTGTTTTCCATGCACGTATCTGAATTTATAAAAAAAAAAAAATGGCATAAATGACTGTGCATACGCACTCTTTTTCCTGGAGTGAGAAAATGTGGTAAACAAGGATTTTAAACGCTGTTTTCATTTCGATATACACATTTACTCTCATTAATGGAGATAAACACTGAAATTACATAAAGTCATTACGCAGAAGTTAAACAAAAATTATAGGATGAATTTAGACACATTTATAGTGGATGCGCTTGATTACTTTTCATGTGGCTATGTTCTAATGACAGCGAGGAGTGCAATAGGTGCACAATAATACATCTTTAAACTAAACTGCAGATCTCATGTTATGAGAAAATATAATTATTTAGCGAGAACAATGATCAATGATGCACACTTACGGCGGACACTGCTGGATTCGGTTGTCAAATGGTCCATTGTCCGGTTTGAAAATGTCCAATGATAATGGCTTACTGTACAACTGCAGCTGCACGGAGGCTGATGTCGTGTGTAGGCATCTCCACAACATTATGAAAAATACCACTGTATTTGAAGGATACAACTTAAAGAAAATGGTAAGATTTACACGTTTCTTTTTTAAAATTGTATTTACACTGCAATGAATATAGGCCTATCTCTTTCCACTAAAAATAGCTAAAAGATGTTCACCTTATCAGCAAAACTGCATACATTTAATTTGATTTGAATTGTTTAAAACAATTTAAATACTATTTAGCCAGTGTAAACAATGAGATAAACTCTATTTTAAAATATTTATCTGATAACTATTATAAACCGTTTTGTTTTTATGGATATTTTGATATATTTATTCTAAAATTAATGTATGGCATAAATGGCATTTATAGTCGGTATCTCATATTTCCTTAATGTCTTTTATCTTTGACGGTGTTAAACATGGTGTCACGTGGATGGGAACATGCATGGAAATGATATGCAGATGAGGTTATGCATAGTAAAACTAGGCATTGTAAGCACCATATATGGTTATTTTGGGGAGGAGACGGGTGGAGATGCACGTACGCAAATCTTCCCCTGACTGGGTTTTATAAAGGGGTTTTTGTGCAGGTTCTGGTGTATGCATGGTTTTATAAATCTTAAACTAAAACTTTTGTGTGTACGTACACTTTTAGGATGAAATCTACGGAGAGTTTTATAAATGAGGCCCGAGGTCTATTCAGGTATGGGACTTTGAATCCATTGAAACACTAAAAGGATGTTTTGAAATTCCAGATTGGAATGTATTTTTTAAGGACTGTGGAAATTATGTCGATATGCTAAATGCTTCCATATCTGGGTATGTGGATTTTTGTGTAGACAGTGTTATTCCTGTAAAACATGTAAAATGTTGTCCTAACAACAAGCCGTGGGTTACAAAGGATCTTAAACATTGTTTGAATCTTTAAAAAACCTTATTAAACGGAGATAGACGTGGTGTTAAACTTTTCCAAAGAGAATTTAAGCAAAAAGTTAAAGGGGTGGTTGATTGCGATTTCAACTTTTTAACGTTAGTTAGTGTGTAATGTTGCTGTTTGAGCATAAACAAAATCGGCAAAGTTACGATGCTGAAAGTTCAATGCAAATGGAGATATCGTCTTTTAAAATTATGGCAGTTTAATGCTTACAAAAACGGCTCGTAGGGACTACAACGAGCTACTTCCCGGGTTTAAGAAGTCACAAACCCTGACAAACCCCACCCCCGGGAATATGCAACAAAGGGGGTGGGGCCATGTTGCGCTGCTTTAGAGAAGAGAAAAATTTGTTGCCATGACGTCAAAACTAGGGGTGCACATAGGGCTGCACGATTAATCGAATGCGATTGTCATGCGCTTCTTGTCAGTAAAGCCAGTTCTGTGATTAGTAGTAAATCTCCATCACGTGCTTTCAGATGGAGCAGCATTTACTACACAGAGCCATAGTTCACATACAAGCTACGCAAAAAAAATAAAATAAAATAAATCGCAGACGATATAATCGCACGATTATGAAATTGAAGACATCGTTCGCAATGATGACAGCTGTTTGCGTAGATTCTCAGTGAACTACGGCTCTGTGTAGTAAATGCTGCTCCATCTGAAAGCACGTGAAAATATCACATTTAATAACGTTTTTACTCCAAACTCACTTCATAAGGTCAGTCGAGTGTTTGAAAAAAATCCTTCTGTGAGATGATGTGACTTCTTACACAGAATAATATTTCATAGTATATTATAAGCAGTGATAAAGGCATTGCATTATTATATACTTTATTATATAAAAGAACTCAGATAAACCATATATTGTTGTAGTCGTGTGTTTATTAGTCACATTGAATCAATGAAAGCAGTTAAATCTTCTGTTTATTCAGCAACCGCTATCCAGCTTTTTCTTTAACGCAGAAGTAAGCCTATGGGCAAAACTTCCGGTTAATTAGCCGCTATAGGTAAATAACGAGAAGAATAACAACGTGCAGTAAATGGTAAAACTGTTTGCACTACAAACCAGTGTGTTTATAATTAAGATATTACATTAAAATAATATAATAAGACACACCAATTTTCAATATCAAGCAGCAAAACAAACTGTTTTGTACAGCTAAAAATAGCTGGACGCGGATGAGACCGGAAGCTAGACCCATAGAATTTACAAATGGCCGCGCTTATTTTTACGGGAAAAAAAGGTGGATAGGGATTTCCTGGATTTCTTCTGTGGGGCATACTTGGAGTTTCCGCACGAGAGCGCCCCTGGCCTTCGGATGGAGATGGAGACACTTAGGAGTGTTTCACTGACAAGATGCGCATGACAATCACGGCTTTTGCCTAATCGCGATTTCATTTCGATTTGTAGTCGTGGTTCAAGTCGAACACACCTACTGTCTTAATATAGGGAGATGAGAGGGTCTGTATTGCTTACTATTGGAGAAAGCATAACGACTAATTTGGATCACATGTGCCATAATAACCAATCACATTACAGCCTTGACATCATTGAATTTCAGTCAGAGTTGTGCGACACTCAATCGCTGTTTACGGATACCATAGGAATGAATGGGAAGTGCCGTAAACTGAATTCCACCTGTCGCAAAAAGTCAGTGACTTCTCTTATAAAATGGCATTTTTTTCTGTGTAAACTCTAAAAATAGTTCAATCCAAAAGTATTGCTTAGTGTAAAAAATGTTGAAGATTAGCCAATAGGCTATCAATTTATTAAATGATGAGCTGTTTCCTCTACAAAGCTGTTTATCCAGCATAGTGAAGCCTCTCTTCCATTGACATACATTCAAATAAAACGGCCTCTGGTCTCCTTTCCATTAGCATTAGCCGTTACGCTTTTTTATAATAATAATAATAATAATAATAATAATGTTTAATTGATATAGTGCCTTTCCCAGGCTCAAGGACGCTTTACAAGGTACACCAATACAACACATACTCATTACAAAGAAACTAATTAAGTGGACATTGGACATTTGCCCAATTCAGTAACAAAATAATCCAGTTGCATATAACACAGATTAAGTAATAAAGACATAGAAAAAGAAAACAAATGGGACAAATACACAATGCTATTTAGTGATAGTGTTAATTAAACAAATATGTTTTAAGCTTTGATTTAAATTCACTGAAAGAGGTGACTGTTCTAAGTGCCAGGGGAAGCGAATTCCAAAGTTTGGGTGCCGCCCATTGAAGATAGGCGGAACCTAGGCACACAAAGAAGTTCTGAACTAGAAGACTGGAATGAGCGCAGGGCTCGGAAAATCACTAGCCCGACGTCCCGGGGCTATTGTGTTTTCCAGTTGGGCTACCAAAATGTATCACCACTCTGCCCGACGGGATATCTTAAATACAGATATCCCGCGGGTACTTAAAAACTCCTAAAGTGAGTTGTATCAAACTTAAGGCCATAAAAAAAGTTTTAAATACGTTAAATGGTATAAGAAATGTCTTAATTATAATTTCAAGAGGTCTTACAGTTGGGGATGGAAAGACAAGAGTCGCGATACGGCGATATGATAAGAGCTGCACATTTCAAGTCAAAACGCGGCGCGGATGTCTTTATTTGAATGTATCTGAAGGGAACCGACTGTCCTCAGAAACGTGT
>NW_015628690.1:43648-52376 GCF_001515625.1 Sinocyclocheilus rhinocerous | reverse complement strand
AAAATTCTGCAGATACCCTGTAAATAGTGAAATAAAATTCCTTCCTTCATATTTTTTGATATTTGTGTATTAAAAATATTTTTGATTGACATTTAAACTCCTATATGATTTTCTATATATATATTTTTTTTTATTTTTTTTTTAAAAAGGTCTTTTTATTTGGGCTAGTTAAATTCATTTTCGGGCTCCCAAAATCTGAAATTTACCTGCCCGAAGGGCTACCAGGGATTTTAAAATTTTGCAAGCCCTGGAGCGAGAAGGAATATAAGAAGAGAGTAGGACGGAAAGATAGAAGGGAGCAAGACCTTTGAGTGCCTTAAAGGTGAGCAGAAGAATTTTGTATTGCACACGAATTGATACAGGCAATCAGTGAATGTTTATGGTCAGATCAATGCAAATATCAACTCATGTTTTTACGCAGCAAACACAGAGTTGTAAATGAGAAAGAAGTTAATGTGCCTTCTAAAAATCGAAACAATTAAGACAGTAATATTTATACGTTTTAAATTAACATATTAATTTATATGCTTGATTTATCCCTTTTCATAAAAATGGTCTAAAGGCTGAAATGCTGTTGTCTAAGATTTTTGTTTTTGTGAAAACCTGTATCTGAACTGTAAATCATGTAATTTTATGGCTCAGTACTGTATGTTATCACAGACATTGTCCAACCCCAGTCATACTGTGTTCATTTTACTTGTGCAGCTCTTAAAATGGGTCATAAATTGCCTTACATTTATTTTTAAAAATTCTGCAGATACCCTGTAAATAGTGAAATGAAATTCCTTCCTTCATATTTTTTGATATTTGTGTATTAAAAATATTTTTGATTGACATTTAAACTCCTATATGATTTTCTATATATATATTTTTTTTTATTTTTTTTTTAAAAAGGTCTTTTTATTTGGGCTAGTTAAATTCATTTTCGGGCTCCCAAAATCTGAAATTTACCTGCCCGAAGGGCTACCAGGGATTTTAAAATTTTGCAAGCCCTGGAGCGAGAAGGAATATAAGAAGAGAGTAGGACGGAAAGATAGAAGGGAGCAAGACCTTTGAGTGCCTTAAAGGTGAGCAGAAGAATTTTGTATTGCACACGAATTGATACAGGCAACCAGTGAAGATTAAATAGAATAGGTGTCAGGATCATGGACTGTCTGTGTCATGTTTTGCCCCTGTTTCTGTTCCCTTATTTGGTCATGTTCCCGTACTCGTTTTGTTAATTAGTTTGATTATGATTCCAATCATCCCCTGTATTTAAGTCCTAATCTGTGCAGTCTGTCTCTGTCAGGTCTACTTGTTGTCTACGTGTGCTGCTCAAGCTCCTGTTGTGGATTATTCCCAGTGTTTCTTTGATTAAATACTGTTAAACGTTTCCTCGTGACTCCAGCGTGTTCCCTGAACAACGTGACGTGACAGAAGACTAGGGATGGGTACCGAAACCCGGTATTTAATCGGTCCCGGGGCTAAATTATGAAAGACCGGAGTATCGATAAGCTCTGACGTTAACGGTTCTGCTATCGGTACTGGAGAAATTAATAAAACGCACATACATTTATTATTGCTATATATACATTATCTTGCAAATTCTATCTCACCAGAGTCGCCAGCTGTTTTTCAAACATTTGTCTATGATGCATTATTGCTATTAGCAATTCAGAAGAGATCGCGCTCAAGCGGAGGAGCTTCAGCACGCGCAACATGAAAGCCCTGTTTAATTATGATAGAAGAGAGAACTAAACATTCAAACATCTGCTTACACTTTAGGCCTGTGGCGGTTTTATTAAGCTAATTTTATTTTTTATTTCGATTTTGGCTTCTAAGGATTATACAAAAGAAGACATGAGGTAAAGCTATTAAAAACTAGCTGCGTTTCGTATTGCGTAACTTCTTTCCCTTCACAGCGGTGCGCATTCGTTCCTCCCTAAAACCCAAACTTAACGTCAGAAACAGCTCAGTCTGTGATTGTTGTAAAATGCCGTCTTTACTGTTGCATAAATTGCGGGACGTGTTTGATAATAAAATGTTGAAAGCACAATCCGCACAAGAGACGCTGTTGTGTGTGCGCGTGGCACACACACAAATGTGTGCGCGTGGCGCGCTCCAAATCAGACAAACAAATTACACTTTGAGCTTCGGGCGCATGTCCAATCGATCAAATACACACAAAAATATGTCAAAATGGCAGGCTTGGAGAGTATTTACTTAAACACAGTTTATGTCTTAAGTGGAGGAGAACAGTTGAGAGAAAATCCGATGTGTGTCAATATATTGTCTTAAAAGTGACAGACTGGCGCTTGGGCCATCAAAATGCAAATCTGCTCTTAATCTGAATAACGTTATAGCTTTAATAAGCATTAATCTATCAATACTCCTGCCTCCTCCACCGCTGTCGTCTGTCAGCCCCTCTGCTCGCCCTCAGCCCACCATCAATACGGTGCGAGCGCCGCGGGTCTGCCATCCTGCAGCATCGCCATGGCTGGAGAATCCCTCACCTCTACCTCCAGCCTCTGAGGCCCGGACTCTGCCTCGGCCCATAGACCCAGAGGCTCCACCTCGGCTCCTAGCTCCCTCGGCTCCACCGTCACCCGTCGATCCACCAGCTCCACCAGGTTCCCTCGTCCCTCCGGCTCCACCGCGGATCTCCGGATCTCCGCCGGTCCTGCTTGGCTCCTCCTGCTCCAAGCCCCTCCTGTCTCCTCCCTCCTTCGTTACCTCCCTGGTCTCTGTCTGCCGGCCCCCTCCCGGGTGTCTGTCCTCCTTCGGAACCTCCTCCCAAGTTCCCACCCACTCGTCCCCATGTAGTTTCTACGGCACGAGGACGCGCCTTCCGGGAGGGGGCGTAATGTCAGGATCATGGACTATCTGTGTCATGTTTTGCCCCTGTTTCTGTTCCCTTGTTTGGTCATGTTCCTGTCCTCGTTTTGTTAATTAGTTTGATTATGATCCCATGCACCTGTGTTCCTCAATCATTCCCTGTATTTAAGTCCTAGTCTGTGCAGTCTGTCTCTGTCGGGTCTACTTGTTGTCTACGTGTGTTGTTCAAGCTCCTGTTGTGGATTATTCCCAGTGTTTCTTTGATTAAATACTGTTAAACGTTTCCTTGTGACTCTGATGTGAGCAGATTTTTTGTGGAAGTTAATAGTCTGGCAGCAGAATTTTGAATGTCCTGCAGATGAAAGATGGAGTGAGCTGGTAAGCCAGAAAAAAAGAGCGTTACAATAGTCAAGGCGAGCGGTAATAAACGCATGCACTAATGATTCCGCATCTTTTCTACTGAGAAAAGGATGAAGTTGCGCAATTCGACATAGCTGAAAAAAGCAGCTTTGGAGAGTTTGCTGATGTAGTCATCCAAGGTCAGTGATAGGTCTAGAATGATACCTACATTTCTAACGGTAGCCGATGGAAATATAGAAATAGCGTCAATGTCAAAGCTAGAAACATTAGTTTTATTTATTAGAGATGGGGGACCAATTATTAAATTTTTTTACTCAAGAAACTAAGAAAATTAGAGTGTAGCCAGTCTTTTAACTCACTAACACATGAAGATAAGGAGACCATCGAATGGGTAGAATCTGGCTGACAAGCATTATATATCTGGATGTCATCAGCATAACAGTGTTAGTTAAAACCATGGCGACAAATTATTTGGCCAAGAGGCTGAATGTAGAGGATGCATAATGGTCCAAGAACTGAACCCTGGGGAACACCCTGTTTGAGCGAGACAGTGGGAGATTTGGAATTGTGCAGTGAGATGTAGTATTGCCTATCTGTGAGATATGAGAAGAACCAGGATAATGCAGAACCTAAGATGCCAAACTCTGCAAGGCAAGAGAATAATATATTATGACAAACAGTATCGAAAGCTGAGCTGAGGTCAAGTAATAAAAGAATTGATAAACTGCCCAAATCACTAGAAAGTAAGAGATCATTAACGACCTTTACTAGAGCAGTTTCCATGACAGAGGTAAGGATTTATGTGCAGGTATTTAATGGAAAAACTAGAACAAACAATAAGCCAAAAACCAAAGGGAACAAAGAACAGAATGACTGGAAAACAGACAACCATTACATTTGACAACTCACAAGGAACTAAAGAAAAACTAAGGCTATATATACACACAGGGGGCTAACAAACTTAAAGCCCCATTCACACCAAGGGGTACAAGCTTAACAAGATAAGACACACCTGGGGAGACTAATCAAGGGGAACCAATGAACAAACGGATTACAAACTGACTACAAACACCACGGAAGACAGGAAGTGACATAAAGGTCCAGGGCAAGGCACAGAAAGCATGAAACACAAACAAGAAAGAGTTGATTTGTGAGGAGAGCAATCACGTTTATTTTCTAAAACCAAAATAAAACTGAACACCTCAAAATTACATAAAAAAACAAACAAAAAAAAACAAACAATATCCTTCAAAAAGGTCTCTTCAGTGTAATGGATAAATAAAATAATGTTAAGTAAAATTACATTTTTCTCATGTCCTCATCTCATATATAAAACACATGTGATTCACAAATACTTGCTAAGGAACCTTCTTGCACTGGCTGTGCTGGTTTGGGCCTCATTGCCGGCTGCAGTCAAGTCCTCATCTCATTTATAAAACACCTGTGATTCACTACTTGCTAAAGAACTCGCATTCACATAAAGTAGCCTTGTTGAAAAGCCTGGGTGAGTAAGGGCAAAACGCACAAGATGCAGTCCTTTCAGTGACCTGTAATAGGCAGTATCACGTCTTTTGTAGCAGAAATAAACAGCTGCAGAAAAAGCTAGGTCCATGCAAAATGTAATGTGTAACTGCAACACTCATTTCAAATGTAATGGAGTAAAGAGTACAGATACTCATTCAAAAATGTAGTGATTACTACTTAGCAAACCGACACTTTAAAGTCACGCGATATGCACGAGAACAAACGCGACTAGAGCAAGCGTTTACCACGGTAAACACAGTAATCAAAACAAGGTTTCCTAGCAACGACAACCGCACTAAAAATCTAATGAGAACAGAAAAACAAAACACTTACAAACTGCTGTCCTCTTCTGCTGCTCGACTGCTTCTTCTAAAAAGTGTTTGCAAACAGGTAAATAAGTACTTTTACTGGCTTTGGCCACGCCTTACTACTTAGCAAACCGAAACTGGAAAGTCACGCATATGCACGTGAACAAACGCGACTAGAGCACACGTTTACCATGGTAACCAAAGTAATCAAAACAATGTTTCCATTGATGACTTCTGACTCCAGCTCCTTTTTCGCCAGCTCCTTATTCACCGAACTATCCGTTCCACCTTAAAAATGTTGGGTGGTTGTTAACCCCTCCCCCTCAGTACTATTGGCTGTATTTTTTAAAGGAACAGTTGCACCAAAAATGGCATGCTGCAGACAGCAGGTTTCATTGAACAGTAAAAAATATAGTTCTGTAAAAATGTATTGTTATGTATAATATGTATAAGCTCCATGCCTTAATGTCAACGTAGCCTGTATGCATGGAAAAAAATAATATTGTTTGCAGCTGTTATGCAATGGTTTTGTCATTTTAGATCTTTATTGGAAGTTATCCATTACTGTAAAAGATTAAAGAGATATATACATTAATTAATTGTCTCACAAAATCTTGTATTACTGCATTTTCTGATGTGCTGTTGATGAAATGACCCACATAACATGCGCCATAGGCAACTGCATGTGCCGACAAAGCATGCTGGGCGTGTAATAACTTTATGGTATCACATGTTCTCACAAAAATGTGCATGTAGAGGGCAAGATAAATTAATTCTCTAAAGAAATCCTGCATTACAACATTTTCTGATGCTTTATAATGGAAATATGACCCAGACAAAATGCCCTCCAAAGCAACTGTATGTGCCGACAAAGCATACTGGGTGTGTCATAATTTTATTATTTCAAAAGTTCTCAAAAAATCGAGCACGTAGAGGGCAAGACAAATTCATTCTCTAACGGAATCCTGCATTACGACATTTTCTGATGTTTTGTTATGGATATATGAACCACAGAATATGCACTCCAAAGTAACTGTATGTGCCGACAAAGCATAGTGGGCGTGTCATAACTGAATTATTTTACAAGTTCTCAAAAAACGAGAATGTAGAGAGCTAGATAAGTTCATTCTCTAACAAAATCCTGCATTACAACATTTTCTGATGTTTTATAATGAAATTATGTGCCCCAGAATATGCCCTCCCAAGCAACTGTATGTGCCGACAAAGGATACTGGGCATGTCATAACTTAATTATTTTACAAGTTCTCAAACAATCGAGCATGTAAAGGGCAAGATAAATTAAATCTCTAAAGAAATCCTGCATTAGAACACTTTCTGATGTTCTATTATGGAAATATGACCCACAGAACATGCCCCCCCAAGCAACTGTATGTGCCAACAAAGCAAATTGGGCATGTCAAAACGTAATTATTTCAACTTCTAATTTTTTTAAAAGTTAAAAAAAAAAAAAAAAAAACAAGAACGTAGACAGCTAGATAAATTCATTCTCTAACAAAGTCCTGTGTTAAAACAATTTCTGATGTTTTATAATGGAAATATGATCCACAGAACATGCCCTCCCAAGCAACTGTATGTGCCGACAAAGCATACTGGACGTGTCATAATTTTATTATTTCAAAAGTTCTCAAACAATCGAGCATGTAGAGGGCAAGATAAATTCATTATCTAACGAAATCATGCACAACAACATTTTCTGATGTTTTGTTATGGAAATATGACCAACAAAACCTGCCCTCCAAGGCAAATGTATGTGCTGACAAAGCATATAGAGGTGTCATAACTATTTTACAAGTTCTCAAAAAATGAGAATGTAGATGGCAGAAAATGTTCTAATGCAGGATTTTGTCAATGAACTTACGTAGCCCTCTAAGTTGTAAAATAATAAAGAGGACGCCCAGTATTCTTTGTCGGCACATGCAGTTGCCTGGAAGGGCATGTTCTGTGGATCATATTTCAATAACAGAACATCAGAAAGTGTTCTAATGCAGGATTTCATTAGAGAATGAACGTATCTAGCTCACTACGTTCTCGATTTTTTGAGAACTTGTAAAATAATTATGTTATGACACGCCCACTATGCTTTGTCGGCACATACAGTTGCCTGGAAGGGCATGTTCTGTGGGTTGTATTTCCATAATAAAATATCAGAACGTGTTCTAATGCAAGATTTTGTTAGTGATTGAATTTATCTAGCCCACGTGCTTGATGTTTTGAGAACTTGTAAAATAATTAAGTTATGGCACACCCACTATGCTTTGTCGGCACATACAGTTACTTAGGAGTGCATATTCTGTGGGTCATATTTCCATAACAAAACATCAGAAAATGTTCTAATTCAGGATTTCCTTAGAGAATTAACTTATCTAGCTCTCTATTTCTCGTTTTTTTGAGAACTTGTAAAATAATTAAGTTATGACACGGCCACTATGCTTTGCCAGCACATACAGTTGCTTGGGAGGGCATATTCTGGGGAACATAATTCCATTATAAAACATCAGAAAGTGTTCTAACGTAGGATTTTGTTAGAGAATGAATTTATCTAGCTCTCTACATTCTTGTTTTTTTTTTTTTTTTGAGAACTTTTGAAATAATAAAATTATGGCACGCCCAGTATGCTTTGGAGGGCATTTTCTCTGGGTCATATTTCCATTATAAAGTATTGATAAGGTATTGATGGATTCCATTATATTCATCAATACCACGACTGAGGTGCCCTTGAGCAAGGCACCGAACCCCCAACTGCTCCCCGGGCGCCGCAGCAAAAAAAAATGGCTGCCCACTGCTCCGGGTGTGTGTTCACGGTGTGTGTGTTCACTGCTGTGTGTGTGCACTTTGGATGGGATAAATGCAGAGCACTAATTCCGAGTATGGGTCACCATACTTGGCCACATGTCACGTCACTTTCACTTTCTTTCACTTTCACTTAAAGCATCAGAAAATGTTCTAATGCAGGATTTCGCGAGACAATTAATTAATGTATATATCTCTTTAATCTTTTACAGTAATGGATAACTTCCAATAAAGATCCAAAATGACAAAACCATTACATAACAGCTGCAAACAATATTATCTTTTTCCATGCATACAGGCTATGTTGACATTGAGTAAGGCATGGAGATAAAATAAAAAAGAAGAACTCTGGCTGAATATGTCACGTGCACCATTTATTGAAACATACCATACATTTTTACAGAACTATATTTTTTACTGTTCAATGAAACCTGCTGTCCGCAGCATGCCATTTTTGGTGCAACTGTTCCTTTAAAAAATACAGCCAATACTACTGAGGGGGAAGGGTTAACAACCACCCAACATTTTTAAGGTGGAACGGATAGTTCGTAGTGATGGGAAGTTCGGATAATTTTACCGACTCGTTCAGCAAAATGAACGAATCTTTTTTTGAGTCATTTCGTTCATTTTAGCAAAATATAACTAAAATGTTACGTGTTACTTCCCTAACACGTCTACTACTTACGCAAACGTTGATCACACTACAAACAATACAAAACTATAATGTTATAAGAAACAGAAAAGATTAATTCATTGTTTACCTGGGTCTTCAGTCTATGATTAGCTCACCTCACCTCTTATCTGACAAGTCTTCAGGTTTGAGTCGTTCATTCATCACGCGACAGCCCCATAAACTTAACCAATGCAGTCTGAGCCGGAAAGAGAATTGATTAGTTCATCTCTCGAGTCTT
>NW_015628690.1:34171-43403 GCF_001515625.1 Sinocyclocheilus rhinocerous | reverse complement strand
TTTCTGAAGACAGTCGGTTTCCTTCAGAGATACATTCATATAAAACACCCGTGCCGTGTTATGATTTTGAAACGTGCACTGCTCATGTTTATTCCACGAAGTCAAACGGCACAAATAAATCAATGTATGTGAAACTGGTAATGTATATCGAAATATCGGAAATGTGTTTAAAAATCATATCACCGTTATTGAAAAAAATTATATCGCGATACATATTGATATTGAATTATTGTCCAGCCCTAGTGCATAGTTATTATTATTAGTAGTAGTAGTAGTAGCAGTAGTAGTATTAGTATTATCATTATTATAATTATAATTATTATTTACTCTTACAGTCACGTGATGCGTTTCTGGTCTCAAATTGTAGCTTTTTACTTCTTACAGTTTATAAATGTGTGAATTTCTGTCATGATGGTTCTTTTCCATAACACTGAATGTTGTAACAAAGGTAATAAAGAGTTGGTTATTATTATTAAGTCTCTTTCCAGCTCAGACTGCATAGGTTAAGCTTATGGGTCTGTCACGTGATGAACGAACGACTCAAACCTGAAGACTCGAGAGATGAACTAATCAATTCTCTTTCTGGCTCAGACTGCATTGGTTATGCTTACGGGTCTGTCACGTGATGAACGAACGACTCAAACCTGAAGACTCGAGAGATGAACTAATCAATTCTCTTTCTGGCTCAGACTGCATTGGTTATGCTTACGGGTCTGTCACGTGATGAACGAACGACTCAAACCTGAAGACTCGAGAGATGAACTAATCAATTCTCTTTCTGGCTCAGACTGCATTGGTTATGCTTACGGGTCTGTCACGTGATGAACGAACGACTCAAACCTGAAGACTCGAGAGATGAACTAATCAATTCTCTTTCTGGCTCAGACTGCATTGGTTATGCTTACGGGTCTGTCACGTGATGAACGAACGACTCAAACCTGAAGACTTGTCAGATAAGAGGTGAGGTGAAAAACCCGAAGACTCGAAACAGGTGAACTACTTGACTAATTCCAGTACAGAACCTATAGGATGTTGCACATGCGCGACTGAACGAATCACTCCCCGAGACGACTCGTTCTACCCGAGTCACATTAAAGATTCATTCAAAATGAACGAATCGTTCAAGAAGGACCCATCACTAATAGTTCGGCGAATAAGGAGCTGGTGAAAAAGGAGCTGGAGTCAGCCTCGTACATACTGCGACATGATCGTGACAATGTCAGTGACACAGGATGCAGTCCATCGGCATTCGGCACGTCACAAGTTTTACTGACACATGCCACTGAAAACCAGATGTCCAAATGACACAGCAGACCTGTCCGGTTTTCATTAGCATGTGTCAGTGAGTGGCGTGTGTCACTAAAACCTGTGACACATGCCACTCTCCACTGACACATGGCAATGAAAACTGGACAGTTCAGCTGTCTACTGGAAATAAACTTACAATGAAAAATACACATTAAGGGGTATTAGACACATTTTAATCTTAATAGAGAAACTCAATATTTGTTGTACAAATGAACTCTGCGATGTAATAAATTGTATGTTTGACAGCAACATACTGTTAATTAATTAAATATCGTTCTGCCGTTAAGTGCGTGTTACACAAACTACATTATGCAGCGACGCCCAGCGGCAGGTGTCAGTCACTACCGAAGGTGCAACAGCGAGACGCACCGCGGCAATGTCAGTTGACACAGGACGTAGTCCATTGATATGTGTCACAGGTTTTAGTGACACATGCCACTGTCCACTGACACATGCCACTGAAAACCGGAAGGGGCACTGAGCATAGTATGTGCCAATTGCATTTGTGCGTCAGATGTCATGTCACTTAATGTTAAAACTGCTGCTGGAGCCAGAGGTTCCCGACCACTGCCATAGAAGAACCGTTTTTGGTTCCACAAAGAACCATTCAGTCAAAGGTTCTTTAAAGAACCATCTCTTTCTTACCTTTTTATAACTGAAGAACCTTCTTTCGCCACAAAGAACCTTTTGTGAAACAGAAAGGTTCTTCAGATATTACAGGTTCTTTCTGGAACCATTTAGACAAAAAGGTTCTTCTATGGCATCGTGAAGCACCTTTATTTTTAAGAGTGTAGAAGAATAAAAAGCGTCATCGGCATGATGTGCTATAGTATTTAAACAAAAAGAGCATGATGAATCACACTTTTGTAGTTTTTGTGTGCTGAAAAAAGTGGAAGCGGCAACAAAGGAAGGAATAAGAGCTTGAGGTAAGCAGTTTTATGTTTCGCGTTGATTTCATGTCGCATTTTTATTGGTTGGCAAGTAATCCTGGGTCGAAGCAGCAAACTTGTAATGATCATTCTGAATTTCAGAAATCGTCATGATTGTTTCACAATGCCAATCTTTCGTCTGGGACAGCCGAAAATCATGCAGTGTGTCCCGGGCTCAAGGAGGAGACACACAGGGGTCAAGAAAAATATCTGGCCATGACGACAGAGGTTTGGTTTAATTATTAAATAATTATACAAGAAAATGCTTCCATATTATACCTGAACAGCTGTTCTGCTGAAGAGGTTTTGCAATCACACATCAAGACCTGATCAATCTATCAACAATATAATATAATTAATAATAGAATCCCAAAAGTCACAACAACCCAATAAACTATAAAAAGAAGAATATTTATTTAAAGCGCATACTTTCTATGATTATCTGTGTTTAAAGTTTTTATGAACAAGAATGTTTTTGCGAGTTTTTGTTATGGACAAAAAATGCATTTCAATGCATTTATTTTTGTTTCAGTGAAGTGAAGTTAATTTATTTATACTATATAACACTATCAGAAGTCTAAAATTAATTAAACAAAAAAAAAAACATTTTTTATACTTGAAAATGGCACATGTTGGTTTTCTAATCCATTATAGGCTACTTTTCCCAAAGCTTTAAACATGTATGATTGACTGACATTGCGTATGACACCACTTGTAATGACTAACTTTAACTGGCAGAGGGCAGCCTTCAACTTTCTTGTAAATATAGGCAATCGGTTTAGACTAGAGAGTGTGTTGACTCTTAAATGCCTCTAGAGGTCTCTAAATAGCCTATTAAAAACCCTTAAAGCACTGTAAAAAAAAAAAAAAAATTTTTTTAAACTGCTCACAAAGCAGGATTTCTTTAGTCTAATAGCGTACAAACAAACAAATAAATCAATGATTTAAAAAAAGTGAATCATGGTGACAGTACATATCATGATATAGGCTGGAAATGGCATGTGATGTTAAAGCATAGCTCTTGCGTCTTAATCCATGATGAGGAAGAAAAAGAGTGGTATGACGGCTAGCCTACCATAGGGTTGTCACGTTTTTTGCAGCATGCCAGTCCTGCTACTCGCCTGACCAAAATCCAATCTGTCATGTTGTCTCAGCCTCCAGAGTACTTCCAGTCGTTTACAGCTCACATTTTATTACACTATTAACTTTTATTACCATTCCAGCACCACCGTCCACCTCTTCATACAACGAAGCAAGGCCACCAGAGTCTGAATCATAAAAAACGAGATATCACCTCTTACAGTGCGCATGTGTATCGGGGTTCACGCTTGACACGCTGTATGCATCAAGTCTCATCATTAGTGACGCTGTGAAAGCTTATACTTAAAAGCAAAAAATAAGCGAGGCTTTTTGAAGCTTTGAATCAAATGAACCGATCGCTTTGTAAAATCACTGTTTGAAACGCTCAAAACCCCAGCGCACTCCGAATCCGATTGAATACCAGTTAAAACAAAGTAAATGCAATGAGAATTGCAGAAAAATATTTTCAATGTCACATTCTATATATAAAAAAAAGTGTTTTAGTGTGAAACCACTGACATTTCGAAACAGTATGTAACAAAGCATTGTTTAGTCTACTGATATCAAGTGATTTGATTATTTTGTGCTCCGAAGCACAGATTCGAAACAGAAGCGCCCATCACTACTTTTTAGTTTAGGCCGCTATCTTGTTCACAAAGAAAAATGTTTTTGAATGCTTTTTCTACGCATGCGCACATGTGCTTACCAAGAGTGTTTGGTAGGTTAGATAGACCTCATTAAGAATTTCTCCTGGCTGTGAGAGCTAATTAACCTAATTTGAGCAGCACCAGCACAGACACAGATGAACCCAAGGGCCTGCTTTGCGTTTTTCAAATTAAGAGGGCTTCACTTTTCTCTGTGTCTGTGTGGAGTCATTAGGGGAAGGGTTTGTGGGAAAACGAACTGTACAGCAAGCAAGTCATATCAAAGCACATCCCTAATTCACTTGAATCTCGGAGAACACGACAAATTGAATCTTGAATCACAAGCTTAATATGAATAATTATCCAATTCTTTAACTCTGAGGTCCAATCTGGTGCTGAATAATAAGTGGTGACACACGGGCTAGTTTAACATTAGCACTGAATAGCGAATGGCAAAAATCATTAAAGCAAAGCCATGATAACCTGTTACGTTTAATAGAGAATCATTTGGTGAGGTGACATGGAAGATTATGCCTGATGTATTTTTACATTGTGGCTAGAATGTTTTAATGCATCAGATTTCATTAAGAGAAAGGAGGTGTACATGGAGGAGATACTCCACTCCTACCCGGTTGTCCACTGTGCCATATTGCAGATGTCAGAAATTCACCAGACACCCTCCACCAGTCTATTTTTTATGTTGTGCCTCCCTGTTTCTATGGCAACCCCTATTTTTCTTTTAATTATTTTTATTTCCTCATTCATTCATTTATTTGTTGTCAGGTTTCTTAGTGGTTCTTCACTAAAGAACAAATCAGCATTTTGCTTCTTGTTATGGTTTACAAGCAAGCATGGACAATTGTATCTAATTTTATCACAAAAACACAATTCCCATATACGTTTTATGAGCAAGTTGAGAATTATGAATATTAATAATAAATGTTTAAAATTGTCCACTATTATGAAAATGTACTTTTAAACTAGAATCAATACAGTAAAAAAATGAATCCTCTATTATTATTATTATTATTATTATTATTGAAATAATTGTAAATATAATTTTAAAATACTACTACTACTACTACTAATAATAATAATAATGACAATAATAGCAGTAGTAGTTATAATAATAATAATTATTATTATTATTGATGTTATTTAAAAAAAATGGTAATTACAAATATTTTAATAATTATTATTATTATTGAAATAATTGTATGTATCATTTTAAAATAATACTAATAATACTAATAGCACTACTACTAATAATAATGACAATAATAGCAGTAGTAATAATAATAATAGTTGTTATTATTTTAAAAAAATGATAATTACAATTATTTAATAATAATAACAACAAATATTTTAATAGTAATAATAGTAATTGTTATTATTATTATTAAAATAATTGTAATCATTTAAAAAAAAAAAATTTATTATTATTATTATTATTATTTCTGATTTATAGGTTTAACAAAGCACAATTAAAATCTTTACAGTCCTTGCTATATCATAGCCCTAAACAATAGTCCTGGCTCTCGTTGACCTGATGAGTGATGATTTTTAGGCTTGGACCAAGTCTGGAAGCACTAAATGAAGTCAGACAAGAACATTGGTGCTTCCAGAAAACTCTTTAATGCTGCTTTTGCAACAGGGCTCCCAAGTAGAGCTAAGAAGCTAAACAGGATCCGGGGAGAGTGGAGAAGCACAGACATAATAGATGGATCACATGCTATTTATACAGGCTGGCTCAGAAAACCGAGCGTGAGAGGAGAGAAAATGAAGGGGAGTGAAGGAGGAAGAGAACATGTTGACCCACGCTAATCTGTTTCATCTCTCTGTACACTCCCTGTGTGTTTTTTCTCTTAAGCTGAAGAGAAAACCACACAGACTCATTTTCAATCTGAAGATCAAATCCTTACAATCACCTGTTCAATATTGGGCCATACTGAATCCAAATCCCCAATATCTCCTCAGCCAATAGGAAGCTGGCGCTGTAACTACCCCGACGAACAGATTTTGCAGTGTTAGCATAACAGTACAGAGCTGTTTAGTCATGATGGTAGTTTGTAGGCCAACAGGGGAAAGCTAATGGGTTTTTAGAGCAATGGTTTTGAATTCATAAGTGAAATAAGTATATCGTTAAGACACTTTCTCAATTATGACTACTGTGAGTTTATATGAAATACCATTCAAAAGTTTGGAGTCACTGAAAAATTTAAAAAGTTACTGAAAAATGTCAAATAAATGCTGTTCTTTTGAATTTTCTATTCATCAAAGAATAATTAAAAATGTAATATGGTTTCCACAAAAAGATTAAGCAGCACAGCTGTTTTCAACATTGATAATAGGAATTCAGCATACTGTATTATAAAGGTAATCATAAGAGACAAAAATGACTGACCCTAGACTTTTGAACAGTAGGCCTAGTGTACAGTATTTAATGAATAGCTATTTTAGACCCTACTTACAGTAGCATCATGTAACATGAACAAACAGAACATGTCTGAGCTATGACTATGTGTCATTTATGTTGCAGTACAAAATAGGAAAGTACCTTCAAGTAGGAGACAGTGGGGTAAAGTGTGCTAATTTCCAGCATTTTCCAGAAAAAAAAAGCAAACATTTCATTCATTCTGTGGTGAATTTACTAAATAATTTATGTGAATGTTTAGTAGGAGAAATTTCAGATGTTACAGTTTAGTTGGTGCTTTCACAACTAAAGAAGACATTTATGTTAGCCTTACCTCATGAAGCATGTTTTCCCAAAATGCTGAGTGAACCTAAAGGCTGTGACACCAAACTGACAACAAAGAAATAGCGGCGATGAAAGGTTGTACTTGAACACACCGCAAAGACTGCAGCCAATGGCTAACTAGCACTTACTGTATGTTCTGCATGTACAAACTGTTAACAAAACAGTGTTTGCTTACCTTTTAATGTACATTAATTAATAAACTGAAGGTTTTACATATAACCTTTTCGCCCAGGCTGTCTCTCAAAGAAATAATCTGTTCTCCTAGTCTTCCTCCTTTAGCAGAAATCTGAGTTATGGCACATGAACGGGAAACATGCAGCAAGAACACCAGAACAAAAGGTGCCGTCTCCAATGTTTTCTCAGCAGAACACATTTGCTCGCACTGTTTTCTTGTACCCTCAGTGATGTGACCAGCACAGGCCAGGATGCACCTGCGTGTGGAAGCTGAGGTCGTTTAGGACACGAAGATCTTTTCCCCAGACTATCACTGCCATCGGCTGCCTATTTATACCCTCCTCCTCTCAGTCGCACACCCACAGGGAAGGAAGCACATCAAGGAAGTCTCGCTTCTTTTTTTTTTTTTTACACTCCTCTCCCAAGGCCTCTCAGTGGTGGATGAGCTCTCGCCCTCCTATTTACACCCCGGTAAGTTAAGGAAATAGCCACTGGCCCATGTCTACATATTGAGAAACACACTGGGAGGAAGTCAGTACAATACCCATTTCCAAGTATTCCAACAATCGCCTGCTAATGATGAAGGACATAAAACATAAACAACCAGTGATTCCCAAGCCGTTTCGAAAGCATTTGTACACAAACGCAGACTCTTCGGGCCATTCTCTCAAGGCTGGAACACACGGAACAGTCTGTTCCCTTTGGTTAAACATGTTAGTGATTTAAGACCAGATTGGGGGGAAACGGAGGATAGGGAGGATCAATGTCCTGGCTTAAACCACAGCCCCTTGTTCGCCGTCCCGATGCTTTGAGCGGGGCGCTATCTCTGTACCTGTGCTCTCGGATCTGTTATTCAATTACATTTGAGCTCATTCCAAATGTGAAAGAGAGAAGCCAAGAACAAAAAAAAGTCAATTTTTACAGTGCCTTGCCGTCTAACATTGATTTCCAATAAGACAGTCCTAACATGTCTAGATACACTAAAACAGGGCAAGATTAGTCCAAATCACCCTATTTCAAGCAAAGGATCAGTAAATGCATTCTCCATTATCTAAAAAAAAGCCACTTAAAGATTGTTGACCTTAATGGAATAAGTGCAAAGGCAGTATGGAGTTTCTCTCCAACATTTGTACGCACTTAAGATTAGATCTGAGTTGGATTATAAGGTATTTTGTAGGGTGTTCGATTTTGCTATATTTGGCCGAGTAGTCGTTCGGGTGGCTCGCCAATGTATTAGATTACACTAATACATAAAACAAGTAAGCTTCACCAAGATTCTTGTGGGGAGAAGAATTTCTTGAAGGTAGTAGTGTGGTGTGTTAGTCTTCAAATAATCTTTACTCAAAGTTCTGTCTGTGGGACAGAAGTTTATACTATAAATAATAGACGTGATACTGTAATCTCCCATTGGGGATTCTGCGATAAACTCATTAGATATTATAATTCTATGGGACATTTGGCCATATGGGCCATCTGGCTGTGTGAGCCAATTGATTCACACCTTTACAGACAGAGTTGATTGTGTATGAGGGACAGTCACAATGTAAATGCATCCCACTAAAGATAACTGAAATACAGTACATGTAATCTTACCCATTTAACATTTAATACCCACTTATATACCATATATTTAGTATAAAATAAAGTAATTAAGTTGGCTTGAAAAATCCTATTTAAACTTCTTCTTCTGAGACCAAATTTTAAAATGTATCTCCTCATAGACCAGGGATGGGCAACTTTGATAGTGACGAGGGCCAGCATTTTTTCTCCTTTATACCAAGGGGCCAGATTACTAATCCACGTCCACACACCTTTTACACCGTTTTACTCAATTTCCTTTTTATTGAAGGAAATGAAAGTACTAATATGATCCAGCGGGCCATACTAAAAGACACTCCGTATACGGCCCGCGGGCTGCCAGTTGCCCATCCCTGTCCTAGACTTTTAAAGCTACAACCACCAAACTCAGGTCAGACCTTCAGACTAGTCTGACTCGGGTTGCTATATCTTTTCTAACTGATCCAGCTTACGGTTTTCGTAAACCAGACTAGCAAAACCACCTAAAATGCCATAGACTTTCATTGAGGGGGTGACAACTTTTATACAATAAGATTTATGACTTGCTAGTCACTTGTTAGTCATGCTAGCAACATGCTAGTCACTTGCTAATCATGCTAACAACATGACTAGTCACTTGCTAATCATGCTAGCAACATGCTACTTACTTGCTATTAATGCCAGCAACATGCTAGTGACATGCTAATCATGCTGGAAACACGCTAACGACATTCTAGTAACTTGCTAATCATGCTAGCAACATGCTAGTTTACTATTTCTTA
>NW_015628690.1:11138-33979 GCF_001515625.1 Sinocyclocheilus rhinocerous | reverse complement strand
TGCTAGTCACTTGTTAGTCATGCTAGCAACATGCTAGTCACTTGCTAATCATGCTAGCAACATGCTAGTCACTTGCTAATCATGCTAACAACATGATAGCGACATGCTAGTCACTTGCTAATCATGCTAGCAAACATGCTAGTCACTTGCTAATCATGCTAGCAACATGCTACTTACTTGCTATTAATGCCAGCAACATGCTAGTGACATGCTAATCATGCTGGAAACACGCTAACGACATTCTAGTAACTTGCTAATCATGCTAGCAACATGCTAGTTTACTATTTCTTACCTATCTATTTATCTAGCTATCTGTCTATCTATCTATTTTTCTGATAGATTGTATTGCCTTCAAAACTTTAAAACTACTTCAAATTAGTTAAAACTGAAAACCCTCAAACTTTAAGCTTTTAAAACTACTTCAAACTTTCTGGTTAGGCTTTTTCAAGAAAACTTAAAGTTTGTCTACAAACTTTACTATCTAGTTATTAGTGCTGTCAAACAAACTTGCTAATCATGCTAGCAACATGCTAGTTTACTATTTCTTACCTATCTATTTATCTAGCTATCTGTCTATCTATCTATTTTTCTGATAGATTGTATTGCCTTCAAAACTTTAAAACTACTTCAAATTAGTTAAAACTGAAAACCCTCAAACTTTAAGCTTTTAAAACTACTTCAAACTTTCTGGTTAGGCTTTTTCAAGAAAACTTAAAGTTTGTCTACAAACTTTACTATCTAGTTATTAGTGCTGTCAAACGATTAATCGCGATTAATTGCATCCAAAATAAAAGTTTTTGTTTACTTAATATATGTGTGTGTATTGTGTATTTATTATGTATATATAAATACAAACACTTGCACGCATATATTTAAAGGCACAATATGTAAGATTTTTTTTATTAAAATATCCAAAAACCACTAGAACAATGTTATATATTTTGCTTACTTGTGTACTTACATTATCCCAAATGTATTAGTGACACGGACCGTGTCCATAGTGTCATTGTGTCGCCTGCCAATGACGTCATAACCACTCGATTTCCGGTTTTGTTTTGTAGAAAACATGGAAAGACCAAAGATGCTTTAATATGTTGTGTGTTTTAATTACATATTGTGCCTTTAAGAAAAATATGTTATGTTTATATATTAAATATATTTATATATAATATAAATTATATGAATATAAATATATACGAGTAAATACATGTAAATATTTTCAAAATATATACTGTATGTGTGTGTATTTACATATACATAATAAATATACACAACACAGTACAAAAATATGTAAACAAAAACTTTTATTTTGGATGCGATTAATCGTGTGACAGCACTAGTAATTATATAAAATAAAACTACCATTAAAAACTTTGGTGTAAATATATTTGAAAGAAATCTGATGCTTACTAGGCAAAAATAAAGAAAAACAGTAATATAGTGAAATGCTAAAATACAGTAATTGTAAAATAAATAAATGTAGAGTTTTCTGTTTCTAAACCTGAATTTTCAGCAACTGTTACTCCAGCATTCAATGTCACATGATCCTTAAGAAATCTGAGGGATTTTTTTTCTCCAGGATTCTTAAATGAATAAGAAATTCAAAAGAACAGCATTTATACAGCATTATAAATATCTTTAGTCACTTTTGATCAGTTTAATGCCCCTTACCATACTGTGATGTCGTTTCCCGGCATGACGAGACAAAACCAGTAAAACCCATTATAAACGAGGCATTTGTTGCATCCAGTGGGACATAATTACTGATTATAATCACTTATACTGTCTTTTTATGCATTGCGTTGCGTTTCGCGCTGCGTAAACATAAAACCATGTCTGCATTTGTGATCGGAGAAACGACAAACAACAAGCGCTACTCTCTTTATGCACCAAGAGCTTGTAACACTCCAAAGAGAAAGGACAAATTGAAATCGCATCATATGACCCCTTTAAGGTCCAATTCTCGCTATTAACAAACCATTAACTACGACTTTTGCCTCAATAACCTTCTAATTTGATGCTTATTAATAGTGAGTAAGGTAGTTGTTAAGTTTAGGTATTGAGTAGGATTAGGGATGTAGAATATGGTCATGCAGAATAGGTGCTTTATAAGTACTAATAAACAGCCAAAATGTTAATTAATTTGATGCTTATTAATAGTGAGTAAGGTAGTTGTTAAGTTTAGGTATTGAGTAGGATTAGGGATGTAGAATATGGTCATGCAGAATAGGTGCTTTATAAGTACTAATAAACAGCCAAAATGTTAATAGGCATGCTAATAAGCAACTAGTTAATAGTGAGAATTGGTCTCTAGACTAAAGTGTTACCAAATTCTTAGTATTTTGCATTAGACTAGACTAAATACTGATCTTTTACGGCCACTTTTTATCTATTTAATCAATTTCTTGTTTTACAGCATCTCTGAATTATCTTCATTTGAAGGTCTTTTGCAAAAATTGACAGAGTAGATGCAAGAATTGTGAAGAATGTGATTAATCAGCATATCATGTAGTTTTATTCAATTGAAAATGTTAAGGGCATTTTAGGTGAATGACTGAGTGATTAAGAACACAAGGATTAGGTCTGGATTACTGAAAGCACCTGTGGTTAGTGACTGTTTAAAAACCTCCCACAAACCCGAGCAGAGCGTGAGAAGAGTGATCCAATTCTTCACAGATTTAGGTTAGATAATACTTTTCAGCCTCAGACTGTGATAGAGTGGGAGTCAGACAGGAGAGAGAGAGAAAAGTTGGAAATGAGGGAACTCTCAGTGGAATGCTAGCCAAGGAACAGAAGTGGTGTTATGTAAATAGGCCCTTCTGTGCTCAAGAATGCACATATTTTTATTCAATGAGAACACTGAAAGACATCCGGGCATATTTATTTTCCAAAAAAAAAAAAAAACTGTAGACAACATCCTTCTCATTCACTTAGCTTTTATTCACATTTCAAATATGCTAACGCTAGCAAGATCTTTACATTCCACTGTGTGCCTTGGAAAAACCAAACTTCTATCTGAGCGTTCAGACAGAATAATAATAATATTAATAATAATAATAAAAGCAGCATCCCAGTTTAAAATAGAAAGCCATATGTGATGAGTGTATGATAGTGTTCGATATCTATGTCCTCGCTCGCACATCCTCAGTTCATTAAAAAGGAACTCAAACCTGATAAATAAAATTAAAAGATAGCCAAACATCTTGATAAAATCATCATCATCAACTGAAATCTCACACTGACAATAAAATCAGATAGAAATGTGACTGAAGCCCACAGAGAACAAAAAGAAGTGAAATCCATATATGATTGTTGGTCGTTTTCATGTGTACGCGCATGAGTGTCCTCGGGAATACACATCCATCACAGACAAAAAAGGGAAAATGGTTGCTGTCAGTCATGTAACCGTCCCCTGGTGGTCCTGTGCGAAGGGAGATGGTCATCACTGCAGAACACAAGATCCAGGGGGCGAGGTTGGATCCAGATCCAACTCCTCCCACCTTACATATACCTAAACCTACCCGTCTCCACCCCCTGATCCCTAAACCCACCCATCTCCACCCCTAAACCTACCATCTCGACCCCCTAGATGTTGATCCAACCCCACCCCCTGGATCTTTGTTCTGCAGTGAGGGGGCTACTGTGCGAAGGTACTGTACCTTCCAGGGTTTGTCTCTTCCCCTGAGGCTCCCGTGTGGCGGATTTTGACTCGGGAGGCGGCTAAACCCGACCTGCGGCCGCCTCAGTTTCCTGTGTCCAATGACTGTGCTCTGCAGGCTTCACATCCAGGGAAAGAGGAACGATTATTACTGTGGGCTTTCAAAGGCATCCCAAGGTTAATGTGCTTCCTGTCGAATTCTCCAGGGCGAGACGTACACCTGGAGGCGCTGCAGGTCTGTTGAGCTGCCGCCGCTCTAGCCCTGCGTCACACTGTCCCCCGAGCTTCTTCCAAAGCCATCAATAATTTAAACAACTCATAAAGAGGGAAATAAAAATGGAAAAACAAACAAACAAAAAAAAAACTAACTTAAGATTCCACCAGTGAGCCACAATGTAAACATTTTCCCTCTGTGACCTGATGGTGGCGCTATAGTAGCGCCTCAGGCTTTCTCTCTGTGTCCGTGTGTGCGTCTCTACGTGAGGGCCCGCGCTCTCACTGGTACTGGAGGTAATTCTTCAGAGACTGGGGCAAAGGCAATGTTTCGATCTCCTGTAGACGCTCTCGTCCCAGAGCCAGCCGCGCTGCACGTCGACACAGGTCCATCAGAGGGAGAGGCTCCGCTGGAGAGAGACAAAAGCATCTGTTAGAACTGGATTCAAAAAGGGAAAATTCTAATGCACACAGATTGAAGGCAACATAATTGTCTGTTGAGACCAAAACAAAGTTGAAGTGCAAGTCTTTTAAGTGATAGTTCATTAAAATGATGAAAATTCTGTCATCATTAATCCCCCTCATTTTGTTCCAAGCTTAAAAAAAAAAGCACCATAAAAGTATCATAAAAGTGTCCACACAAGTCAATACAATACAATACAAATTGTGTGAGATGTTAATGCGAGAACTGCTTTGGGTCAATGAGTTAAATTTGAGAAGCAAATAAGTCCAATTCATGAACAAATTATTTAGACTGATTCCTTGAAGCAGTTCAGTTGATTCATTTCACAAGATCTCCAAAAAAAAAAAAAAGATGGTTACATTGCTTATGTACAGTATATGCGTATATCATGAACAAATCATTCTTTTAAATTTGATATTTTCAATTAATCACTTGATCTGGTTCATGGAATTTTTTTTTCCTTCACAAATTGTACCAATTTCACGAACAAATTGTTCAGACCGATTCTGTAACCCAGATCAGTTGATTCATTGAAAAGATAAATTTAAAACTCAAAAATATGACTAGTTTACAAATTGGACCAATTCATGAACAAATTATTCAGACCAATTCTGTGAACCAAATTGACTGATTTACTGAAAAAAAACAGTCAATTCATGAACAAAAATCAAATGAAATGAAATCAATTCCATGAACAAAACATGTTGACCAATTCCATGAACCAGATCATCTGATTCACTGAAAAGTTTAGACTCAAAAAAATGATTCATTCATGATTGGACTAAGTCAAAATTGCTGAAAAACTAAATTCGAATTTTGTACTTCAATATTATCAATATTCAAATTTAAAAGGCATAGTTTCAGTTAGGGGGGAAAAAAGCTTTTGGCTTCTCTCCTGAGGCCACAAGAGGGCGCATCGAATAAAATATTATGCACGTTTCTTCAAAGCATAATAAAATAACACGACTATCTTTGAAAAATTTTAATAAAACATTTAAACATGAAATAATGTTTAAAATAATGATTATAAACCTTATATAATTAAAGTTGCTTAAACAATTAGAAACAAAACAAAATCATGCATGTATGTATAGTTTAATACAAAGGACCCGAAACCCAATCACAAAGAGTACTTTCTTCATTTAAAAATTTGAGATGCAGTAGGATGGGGAAAAACCGCCATAAAGTCTTGAGACATGTTTTTTAAAAGTTGAACTTACATTAATTTTCCATGGCTTTCTAAACATGCGGCTCTCTTGTGCGAGACGCGAGTGCAACGGTGATAGATGTCCCTCTAGAAAATGTGATAAATATGCGTTCTGTGTGAACAGTTTGGTTTCGGTTTTGACGTAAACAACATCATCTCCGCATTGATGTTCTTTTTTCCCGCAATATTTTGAATGAACAACGTAGCAGCGAAGGGCTCCAAGGCCATCTAGTGGGTTGAACTGGATAGACTAACAAAAACATTCAAATGCAATGACACTTTCATCGTCGTCGCATTTCGTGTGCCACTGATAAGGCTGCCTGATGCACACCTAAAATTGTGGATGTGAATGTGGATTTTTATTTTAAATTCGACGAATATTCGAAATTTGAAATTTTTTTGACAGCCCTAGATTGGACCAATTTCTGAAGAAATCATTCAGAATGATTTCATGAACCAGATAAACTGATTCATTGAACAGATTCGACTCAAAAGAATGATTCACAAATTGAACTCCCTTATTTTTCCCATACCAGATACAAATTTTCAATAAATAGCAACTCCATTTCACTTCATAACTTAGATGTAGAATTTCTCACATGGAAATCATTCAGAATGATTTCATGAACCAGATAAACTGATTCATTGAACAGATTCGACTCAAAAGAATGATTCACAAATTGAACTCCCTTATTTTTCCCATACCAGATACAAATTTTCAATAAATAGCAACTCCATTTCACTTCATAACTTAGATGTAGAATTTCTCATCTGTGAGAAATCTCATCTCATTTCTACTGTGTGCCTTCAGAACAGTTATAGTCATGTGGACTACTTTTATGTTAATGTTTATATTAATTTTGCATCTGTTTTGAAACTTTAGAGCCTTTGTAAACAAAAGACCAGTGCAATTCTTTAAAATTTATCCTTTCGTGTTTCACAGAAAAATGACAGTCATACAGGTTTGGAACAGCATGAAGGTGTGACTGGATTTTCATTTTACGGTAAGCTGTTCCTTTAAAAGCACCTTGTGATTCAGTGTGTGTGTGTGTGTGTGTTTGGGCATCTTGTTCCTCTACATAAGCTGACAGAGTAGTTCAATAATAGATGGATCTTGCCACTGGAGCTCGGTATCCATCAACAGAGCCGCTGCCTCACAGAGGAGTCTGCCGCCACCCATCTGCTTTGAGTCAGCCGCTGCTCCAGCCAAGATTTTATACCGACAAACACAAAAACAACCACGGCTCCATCTGGACAAGATGCCACATCTCCTCTGTTGACCATCAGGTCTTTATCAGGACCTGGGCTGATATGACTAATCAGATCACAAGGATGGCTGCAAGAGTCAGAGCCCGTTCCCTCCCGCCGGCCAATCAGAGTAAGAGATTGTGACAAGCTAATGGTTAGTAGTAAGTATATGTGTGGCTAACAATCAAAAGAGGAATAGTTATACAGCTGCACTGGCACAATGCAAGCACCCACATTGAATATTTATAGCTGTGATGGAGTCCCACACAGAACATGTCGTGAGTTGTCTTCCTCCATCCTGGCAGCTGAACTGAAGGCACAAGCATTGTAATGCCCTCACATAATGCACATTTTCACCACAACAAAAAGTTAAAATGAAACAATGGATCCCTATGGAGCCCTTCACACAGAATGAAATGATTTAATGGCACAAAGCAATGGTTTTTCAAGCTTAAGTTGTTGTTTGTCAAATCGAAATTTTGTGTTGCACTCGGTGAGCGTGAATATTTTTAATGCACATTTCTGTGCCTCCAGCGCCACCAAACAGAATTGCAAAAATGTTTTCAGCTTTCCCACAAAAATCCTCATCAACACTGCCAACATCTACCACTTACTTAAAGTTAATATTTAAATGCAGCACTGTTAGCAAATCTCCAAATAAATGCTTACATTCACTTTTCTATTCAGTATGTGTTGTTGTTGCATAATGATTGCTACACTGTTTATTGATAATAATAACAATCATAATCATAATCAATACTAGTATTATTGTTATAACTATTACCATTAAATGTTATTATATATTATTAAAGATTTTTCTAAAATTAACTGTCATTATACCAAAATATAATTTTCTAAGGTCTACAATCACTTTCAGTGTTACAAAATTATTGAATGTTTTAATTGTATTTATATTTTATAATAATAATTCTACAATATTCTACAATAAAATTCCACAATAATGATGTATAATCCAGTAGCTAATGAATGATCTAATTAAATCAAAGCAGACTGAAAATATTACTTTCTGATAGCAGTCACATCACCAGTAAGTCCGGCACATCTCATAAAGAGGCAGATGGCATGTGTAGATGCTGGGATCCAGCTGTACCCAGTGGGCGGGTGCGGGATATGAGAGAGAGAGAGAGAGAGAGAGAGAGAGAGAGAGGCGGCTGACAGTCAGGGTCAGAAGTGACAGATGGATCAAAGCACGGACATAGTGCTCTACTGCAGTAAAACGGAATAAATTTTCATTTCCAGCCCCAGTATGCTCAAGGTTTGTCTGAAGACTGTAATCACGTCAGTGAAATACACAACACACAACACACACGGTGACCTGTCACTCGCTGTGATCCTCAGGCTGCTCCCCGTCGCTATTCAATCACATTAAAGCACTGCCTACAAGCTGTATACGGCAACAAATCATACTGATGTGAGTTATACACAATAAATGCGATTACATGGCTCGGATATGTCAATGTGATTCCATTGTGTGTGTTATCAGACTCTAGGAACAACCTAATAAAATGGCTGATAAAACAGACAACAGCAGTTGATGATGGGAGATTTTGGTTTTCTTCCCACACAGCAGCAGTCAGATTGATCTCCACATGATACACACACACACATTTTATATACTTTATTTGATTCCACATTACAAGTCAAATTCCATTAGGAATCAATTTTTTTGAATGATCCAACAGATTAAAGCAAATCCGCACATTGTTATGGATTATACAGTTTTATGGGTACAGGAAATTTTAGACCAGATGTAGCAGTAAAACGCGAGTGATATCAATTTGATAACTCATATGCGCTCTCATTTGTTTAGCGCACACGAATTCCTAAACGCGTCAAAAGTGGAAGAGCGCGACTCGTTTGAACCGCGCTGCACGGACCGTTTTTAGCTCTGCCTAAAGTCAGCGTAGCGCGAGCTCAGAACAAATGCGTTTACGCGCTGACTGATCTCGATCACGAGACCACTAAACAGCGCTGTGAGAAGCGTTTGAGTTTGGAGCAGAGGTTTCCATACAAACCACAGATGTCAAAGGCAGATGAAACAGCGCTGACATTCTCAACAACACTAACGCGGAAAATAGGAAAAACATTGTGCGACAACAATGCAGTAAGAATACTTTTCAATCCACAAGTCACCAACATTTTGATTTACTGTAGTAACCGTTACTGTGGTATTGTGGCAGAAATGTTGCATATTTATACAGAATCTTCTTATATAATTAATGTAGACATATAGGCCAATTTAATGTAATGTAAGGGAGTTATGAAATATAGGCCAAATTACAGACATTTTTGATGCAGTTTGTGCTTTCATGTGTTAATAGATTAAATACCATAAAGCCATTCTATGTTATAATTATTAAAGCTTTAAAAACAAGATATTTGCAGATTTTAGTCCTCAACAAAACACAAGCTACTGCTACTGTCAACTCAACATCACACATACATACACAATATATATATATATATAGGTAGAAGCATCCGGCCCCCCAGTGTTTCCACATCGTCGAATCCGGCCCTCTTTAGGAAAAGTTTGGACACCCCTGCACTAACACAAACTAGTCAAACAAACAAACAATCACTCATACATGGGAAAGGGCAAATGAGACTTGATGGATGAAACCATCAGGAAAACCAGAGAATGAAGCTATGAAAAGAGTCAGTTAACTGCCTGAGAAAAACCATCAGCGCCGTTTTATAACGCCTAAACCTACCCCTCACAGGAAACTTTGTGCATTTTTAGATTTTCAAAATCATTCATTCTGTGTGATTTATTAGCTTGTTTACCCGTGGGGACCTCAATTTAGGTCCCCACCGTGACACAAGTCCCCATGAGTCTGTGTATTCAGGTTTAAGTCCCCACCAGAATAGAAAAACAGGTACACGCACACACACATAAATCTACATAACAACAGTATATGGTTAAACTGTACTTCTAAAAACAGTAAAATGATAAATGAGTTAGGAAAAAGCAAAAAGGTCTGACAGCACTAGTGAGTATTTCAAGTGCTAATTCTAATTCTAATTCACTCTCTACATATTTCTAAAGTAAAGAATTGTTAATTACAAATCATTTTGCATAATTTGAGTAAAAAGTTGAAAAGGAAAAACTGATAGGATTACAGACTGCATGCCAGATGAACAAAAGTTACTTGAGAAAAAACACTGAGGAAAAACATAAAAAGTGATTTAAAGTCACCCAGGAAGTCAAGCAGATAGTCGCTAACAGAATTTAACCTTTTTTTCTTCTTTTTTTTTTAGTTTTACATGAAGGTCACGTGAAAGATGGGAAAGCCTATGGGAAAGTTTTTAGCATGCTTTTATAATTGTTACTTCTCAAATGTTTGTATTTATACTTGTTACAGACCGAGACTTTTAATCTTCAAATATATACATTTCCATCATAAAAAAAGTTCAAAATAAAAATATATAGTTAAAAAATAAAAGTTTTTAAAATAAATAAATAGTTATTATTAAATAATTTGTGTACCTATTTAATAAATAAAGATTTTTTTTGTTTATTTAAGATTTTTTAAACTAAGGGCAATGCAATAAAATTAGCCTTAAAAAAAGACTTGACCTTTTATTAAAACTATTATAATATCTAAAATAAATTAATTAATTAAAATAATTTCCACTACAGAATGAATGATGCCATTTCCTTTTTTTCATGACAGTTCAGGGAGGGGGAAAAACAAGTGATTTAATATATGATACATTCATATTAACTGTTGACATTGTTAGCAGACAAATTAAATACATTGTTGAGAGTTTGAAAAGTGTTTTAAGAAGTTTAACTTCTAAAAGTAACGGACCAAAGGTGCCCATAGCTGGTGAAACACGTGTTCATTATTCAGTCATTACAGTCTGTCTAAAACTACTGTGAGTGATGGCTCTCCGGTGACTGCGTCCATGCAAGCCATTCAGTTCCTCTACTACCACTAATAAAACACAATATGTGACACATGGGAGCCCTTTTTCAAACTTCCATGTTTAAGAAATCATCAGGCTCCAGCACTTGCTAAGCTCCTGCACGTCTCTGACTCCTCCATTAGACTCCTAATTAATGAGTTCTGGTGCAGAAGAGGAGAGAGAACTGCATCTATTTCAGTCCGACACAGTTTTATGATCATTATTACTGTTCCAAAAAGCAATTTCTTGTGGTTGCGAGACAAGCAATGGGATTCGTACGGTAAATATCAAAGCATCACATTTTGTAAAATCCAATTAATTCACCCTCCGTACTCAGCGGGGGTGCCGCAACCTCACAAAGGGGGGTCTGACACTTTCTACGACCTGCGGCAGGGCAGGAAATAGGGGGGTGGCGGCAAGTGGAACCTTCTGGAAAAGCTTTGAGCCAGGCTACAGAAAGCAGCCTGAGGAAATATTCGTGGAGATCAAACCAAACGGTGTAATTCGATTAAATCATTGTGAACTGATTAATGTCTATGGCTGATTAATTGAAATATTTGCGGTGGTCACGTCAAGAGACCTGTGATCCTCCCACAGAACGAGCGAGTACACAAGCGATCATTACAGCATAACACCCAAACCAACTGCAGCTCCGCCTGAATGAACTCTCTCTGATGTGGGTTTTGCGTTGCGGCTCAAACATCGACTCAATAATCATTCCACCCCGAGCAATTTATTATTAGCATGAGATCTGGGATTTTTCATGAAAGCAGACTGATCAAAAAATGCTGCTTTGGTAATGATGATGCTCAACCGTAAATTATCCACTTAGCTAAATCAGGTGTAACACCCAGGTAAATAGGTGTAGATGTACTCAGAGCTTAGTTCATCATGTACTCCCAACCTCGTATTAAAACACACTGTTGTGGCTGCTGTCATTATGGAGGCTTTACTGCCCTTGAACATGGTGACTCTTAAAACTCACGTTCATTAATAATTCAGTTATTTAACAGGGGATTTTACTATACTTAGGCAGGTCAAGTACTTGACTAAGCCTAATGCTAGTGGTACTTCAGAACATGAAGTTTAACAGCAAACAATAGGACCTGCATGTTTTCAGGAATGCGCACGTGTCTGTACGAGGTTTTGTGCTGTACAGCATGTAATCTGTCTCACAGCAAAGAGTGGAACAAACAAACGTGCTGAAACGTGCTGAACACACAGGCACTGAACCATAAATGTGAAGCAGTGCCATTTTTCTACTAGAAATACAGTACGCAGTACATCTCCTTTTTGATTCTTTATTTGATGTGAAAGATGACACCTGGAAACTACTTACTAAATTATACACACAAATTAAACATAGTGAGGTCATGTAACAACAACAATGTAGCATGTAATGTTTGGAACAGGATACCACCATAGTACTTGTACTGTACTTGTATATCATGCAAATTTACTGTATCAGTGGATTACCTGGATGACCAACTAAAGGTCCACAAAGCAATGCAAAGACTTAAATTACAAACAATAAGACAAATACAATGTAATAAAGATACGAATGAAATAAAGTGTTTAACTTTTTTTCAGATAGTTAACAGTAGTTCAAATAAGAAATTAAATAATCAAATGTAAAAATAAAACACTGCTTAGTCCTCAATCTACACATTCTGATTATTATTAAAGCTACAAAAGTTATTCAGTCAAGAGCAGTGAGTGATTATATCTTTCTTTTTTCGTTGTACAATTAACATTTACGACATAGACAACAGCAGGAATATTAAACTGCTGTCACTTTAAGACCTAATGCACGTATCTAATATATTGACACCAAAGGCATCTAATTTCTTTTCCAACTGTTTACCTTCACAAAATTACATTATTTTGTGTGTATTTGACCAATTTGTGTGTATTTGTGTGCCAAGATTCAAGTACTGCATTGAGATCTTTTTTTTACAGCTTATGGCGCTTAACTTTAACATCAAGTATGCTTTATTTACTTATTCATGGATGTTTCTTTATTGCGATAATGTGTCAATAACTTTCAGCAAACCTGAGCTGCGCAGTTATATGTATATTCCGCGAATATATCTCTATTGATACACAGCTTTAGATTGTCACCATGATATATTGTTATGTGACAGATGAACTGAAAACGATATCAAACATGATTTTTAATTAGCTCTATGTTTTGTCAGAAAATACATTTTGAAAGAAAACTGGATTAAAAATAATAAAATATTTCTGAGATAATAGCTTGCCATGAACTGAACACACAGGATGAGGTCATAAGTTCATCAGTCTCTGGTCCCAGAAGCTGTAATTTTCCACTGGAAGTACTCTTAGAAAGGTCAGTGGTGATGCAGTGTTCATGAGATGCTGTGGGCTAGTTTTTTAAAGCACAGTCTCACTTCTCTCTGACTGTCTATGTCTATAGTTCCTCCCCTGAGGCAGTGATCTGTACACAGATTCACACAGTGAGGTCAGCATGCCTGAACCCTGCAGCTTCAAAAGATATGAACTCTCTATGGGCATGGTGGACAGCCAAAAAAAAACAAATACCTCGAACCTAACGTGTCGATGGATGCACAAAAAGTGCGACAAAAAAGACCAACATTTGCTCAGAAGCCACCTGAGCAGTTAGTTGAATCAATCGACCAGCTCACTGCATCCAGTGATAGTGCTGTAGGGAATTTATATCAGCATACAGAAATGAAAATGCTTCAGACATTCCCTCAGAGAGCTGCAGAGCAGAATCTTCCGGAAGATAAGAATGTCAACATTTTACACAGAAAGAAATCCTCAGAAATAACAGCTGCTCAGAGACCAAGTTTGGCTCCCTGTTTAAAACCTAAAAAAAAAAAAATATTATTTTACACTCATTCTACATAAATTTAATTCTTATTAAAGGGCTGCAGTCAAAAAGGAAAATTGAAAATTCTGCCATCATTTACTCACCCTTATGCTGTTTTAAACGTATACGACTCTTCTATTTTGAAAAATATTTAAGATATTTTGAAAAAAAAATGGCCTAAAATATTCATTTTTGACCATATGTAATTGAAGTGACTGGGGTGCAATGTTGTTTTGGACCCAATTGACTTTCACTGTATGGACAGCTGAAACATTCTTAAATATATTCAAATTTATCAGAATTTTCATTTGTGGGTGAACTATCCCTTTTAGTAAAAAAAAAAAAAAAAAACTAAACCTTCAGCCTGTTGTTCAGATCTGCCAAGCATTATAAAGCTTTTAAGCAATATTAAAATGTCATTGTGAGTCTGTTATTGCATTAGGTATTTTTTTTTACTATTCACAATATTTTACAGAGCCATTAGAGGCCAACAAATCCAAGACACATCACTCGGATCAATTTCAGGCATTGCGGATCCCCATCTACATGTAGAATGACCACCGAGTTTTCACACAGTCAGCAAAATGGACTGTATCCGAATATTGTGGCAGATGCCAGACACCCATCCCCAGCTTCATTCCCTGGATCCATCCAGCAGAATTCACCACTCAACACAGCTGGACTTTGGAAGAGATTAAAGCCTGCGAATGGCTGAGTGGACGCAGCAGGGTTTGGGGAGGCCAGGTAAACAGCTTTGTCATGATGACAGGGGGTTGCAGACGGCAGGGCACATGGGGAGGGAAACTCTCTAGCAGGAATGGATAGTTTTGTAATAGACAGATTCATCATAGACTGGACTCGTGTCCAGAAACGGGCTCCAACGGATGGCAGAACCTCCTTTTTGGAATCTCGATACAATATCCAGACAGAATGTAATGGAGCCAGACTTAGAAAACTGACAGGGCATTTTTATGAAATGTGTAATACGTGTTTCAGTTAGCATTGAATGCTAACACAGGGCCTGTTTAGTTTAAAACTGCAACTTTAATCAAAGACACACCGTATAAACAATACAGAGCAACTGATATATACATAAGCACACACAGGCACATGTGGAACACACAAATTAAACATAGTGAGGTCATGTAACAACAACAATGTAGCATGTAATGTTTGGAACAGGATACCACCATAGTACTTGTACTGTACTTGTATATCATGCAAATTTACTGTATCAGTGGATTACCTGGATGACCAACTAAAGGTCCACAAAGCAATGCAAAGACTTAAATTACAAACAATAAGACAAATACAATGTAATAAAGATACGAATGAAATAAAGTGTTTAACTTTTTTTCAGATAGTTAACAGTAGTTCAAATAAGAAATTAAATAATCAAATGTAAAAATAAAACACTGCTTAGTCCTCAATCTACACATTCTGATTATTATTAAAGCTACAAAAGTTATTCAGTCAAGAGCAGTGAGTGATTATATCTTTCTTTTTTCGTTGTACAATTAACATTTACGACATAGACAACAGCAGGAATATTAAACTGCTGTCACTTTAAGACCTAATGCACGTATCTAATATATTGACACCAAAGGCATCTAATTTCTTTTCCAACTGTTTACCTTCACAAAATTACATTATTTTGTGTGTATTTGACCAATTTGTGTGTATTTGTGTGCCAAGATTCAAGTACTGCATTGAGATCTTTTTTTTACAGCTTATGGCGCTTAACTTTAACATCAAGTATGCTTTATTTACTTATTCATGGATGTTTCTTTATTGCGATAATGTGTCAATAACTTTCAGCAAACCTGAGCTGCGCAGTTATATGTATATTCCGCGAATATATCTCTATTGATACACAGCTTTAGATTGTCACCATGATATATTGTTATGTGACAGATGAACTGAAAACGATATCAAACATGATTTTTAATTAGCTCTATGTTTTGTCAGAAAATACATTTTGAAAGAAAACTGGATTAAAAATAATAAAATATTTCTGAGATAATAGCTTGCCATGAACTGAACACACAGGATGAGGTCATAAGTTCATCAGTCTCTGGTCCCAGAAGCTGTAATTTTCCACTGGAAGTACTCTTAGAAAGGTCAGTGGTGATGCAGTGTTCATGAGATGCTGTGGGCTAGTTTTTTAAAGCACAGTCTCACTTCTCTCTGACTGTCTATGTCTATAGTTCCTCCCCTGAGGCAGTGATCTGTACACAGATTCACACAGTGAGGTCAGCATGCCTGAACCCTGCAGCTTCAAAAGATATGAACTCTCTATGGGCATGGTGGACAGCCAAAAAAAAACAAATACCTCGAACCTAACGTGTCGATGGATGCACAAAAAGTGCGACAAAAAAGACCAACATTTGCTCAGAAGCCACCTGAGCAGTTAGTTGAATCAATCGACCAGCTCACTGCATCCAGTGATAGTGCTGTAGGGAATTTATATCAGCATACAGAAATGAAAATGCTTCAGACATTCCCTCAGAGAGCTGCAGAGCAGAATCTTCCGGAAGATAAGAATGTCAACATTTTACACAGCAAGAAATCCTCAGAAATAACAGCTGCTCAGAGACCAAGTTTGGCTCCCTGTTTAAAACCTAAAAAAAAAAAAATCTTATTTTACACTCATTCTACATAAATTTAATTCTTATTAAAGGGCTGCAGTCAAAAAGGAAAATTGAAAATTCTGCCATCATTTACTCACCCTTATGCTGTTTTAAACGTATACGACTCTTCTATTTTGAAAAATATTTAAGATATTTTGAAAAAAAAATGGCCTAAAATATTCATTTTTGACCATATGTAATTGAAGTGACTGGGGTGCAATGTTGTTTTGGACCCAATTGACTTTCACTGTATGGACAGCTGAAACATTCTTAAATATATTCAAATTTATCAGAATTTTCATTTGTGGGTGAACTATCCCTTTTAGTAAAAAAATTAAAAAAAAACTAAACCTTCAGCCTGTTGTTCAGATCTGCCAAGCATTATAAAGCTTTTAAGCAATATTAAAATGTCATTGTGAGTCTGTTATTGCATTAGGTATTTTTTTTTACTATTCACAATATTTTACAGAGCCATTAGAGGCCAACAAATCCAAGACACATCACTCGGATCAATTTCAGGCATTGCGGATCCCCATCTACATGTAGAATGACCACCGAGTTTTCACACAGTCAGCAAAATGGACTGTATCCGAATATTGTGGCAGATGCCAGACACCCATCCCCAGCTTCATTCCCTGGATCCATCCAGCAGAATTCACCACTCAACACAGCTGGACTTTGGAAGAGATTAAAGCCTGCGAATGGCTGAGTGGACGCAGCAGGGTTTGGGGAGGCCAGGTAAACAGCTTTGTCATGATGACAGGGGGTTGCAGACGGCAGGGCACATGGGGAGGGAAACTCTCTAGCAGGAATGGATAGTTTTGTAATAGACAGATTCATCATAGACTGGACTCGTGTCCAGAAACGGGCTCCAACGGATGGCAGAACCTCCTTTTTGGAATCTCGATACAATATCCAGACAGAATGTAATGGAGCCAGACTTAGAAAACTGACAGGGCATTTTTATGAAATGTGTAATACGTGTTTCAGTTAGCATTGAATGCTAACACAGGGCCTGTTTAGTTTAAAACTGCAACTTTAATCAAAGACACACCGTATAAACAATACAGAGCAACTGATATATACATAAGCACACACAGGCACATGTGGAGCCAGATACACACCATCCGCCCACAGATTCCCAACAGCACTCAGACAAAGTTGGAAGCACAAGTTTATATTTCCCAGTAGTCTCTGAGCAGCAGAGAAACAGAGACTCGGATATAGAGATCCAAATGCGTCTTGAAGTTTCAATGACTAATCCACAACACTCTGTATGTAGATCATGGAAATGTAAGATGTAGAAAATCATTTGGAGCTAATTTAAAAAGATAGTTCACCCAGAAATGAAAATTCTGTCATCATTTACTCACCCTCACGTTGTCCCACACCATTATAAATGACTTTCTTCTGAGAAACACTAAAGGAGATATTTAGAAAAACATCAGAGATGCTTTTTTCCAAGTCTTCTGAAGCCACATGATGGCTTTATGTGAGGAACAGACTTAGAAGTCGTTATTCACTGGAAACCTTGCCTTTAAAAAAATAGCTTGACAGCTGTGGTCACCATTAAATTCCATTGCATGTAAAAGAGCAGCTTCGACAATCTGTTGTAAATTTATCCTCTTGTATTCCTCAGAAGAAATGACTTCATTCAGGTTTCAAAAGAAGTGAGGATGAGTAAATAATTTCATTTTTGGTTTGTTTATTCCACTTTTTCCTAGCATACCTTGAAAAAAGCATTAATAAAGGGTACAATTAAACAGTAATGCATCAAGCAGACATGATCACACAAGGACAAATTAGCACCAAGACCCATGACAGCCATAAGTCACAACTGCAAATATACCAGATCAGCAAACCGTTAATATGCCCCAGCAGGAGAATTGACTTTTATAGGTAATGAATCACGGGGAGCAGCGGGAATAGCGGGCGTCCTCTCTCTGTGGACCTGTGGCTATAAATGAACAGAACCAGAAGCAAATTCAAAGCTTCCCACTTTCATTATTCTAAATCAGGAAACTCTGAATGATTCAGATATTAATTCTGCACCTACTCATTAGCATTACAATTGTATTGCTTCCTTCCAGAGAGGAGTGGGCTAGCTTAAAATAACCTTTCCCTCTGAGAAACAAAGGTGAGTATGGAACACCCACTGTGTGTGAGCTTAGAGAGGGAAACAGAGAGATTCGTGTTTGTTTGCTTTAGGATTGTGTTTGAGTTTACGGATCAAGACGAGTCACCTTCAGCGGATTATGAGTGTGCTGTTTCCCCTCAGTGTCACAGTGGGACAAATCCATATTCAATCTTTAACGTTTCCCATCAGCCTTGGACAATTCTGTACTACCCAAGGCCCAGTATGAGTTTCCGAGAAATCAAACGATGGCTGTTTGAAATTCTCCCAAAATTATCATCAGGCCATTTTTATTGTTGTGCTCTGAACCATCATTGCTATTAATAATAGACTACAATGGACCATTACTGTTTCCTGTTCTTTTTTGCCACATTTGAGTGTTTCTTTCTGCATGATTAACCTTGGTAAACAATGTACATCAAATACCAAGGGAGAAAATCTTTAAAGCATTAAATTCAGATCAATACCAAAATAACTAAAGTTATGGGTGGATTCTTCCACTTTGTACTGAACACTTCACTTGCTCGCTTTCCTGAGCACTGCAAGCAATATCGCACAATAGAAATGACTTTGGATCATGAGAGAATGGGCAGCATTTCATGGAATCATGCATTATGCAGCACTAATGCAAGTTTTATGTGGTCGTTACGCATGAAGGCCCATGTGAGCCTCAGTGCAGTAATGACTCTGGCTGAGATGGACAGTAAGATGATACGGTCACCCTAGCCTTCAAATGCCTCATTTGGTGAGCCATACTGTACATACAAGCAATTACATCTTACATCTGTACTGTTAGAATACTGTTTTATAAGGATCATCAAGTGACCAGCCACAGTAAGCTGATGCAAGCATGAATGTTTAAAGTTCAAATTACAAGCATGACTTCACTGTAGTGAGTATTGAAGGCAAAATTGGTGATATTTAAAAAATCGAGGCAATGATGCACATTTAGAACATTAATACGTTGTGCACTTATTGGTCTATCTCAAAATGTAGTGAATTGCCTACAGAGCATTTATAAGCATCATAATCTGAAGTGTTACCTAGAAATAAAACCCTTTAAAATTACAATGAAGACCAAAGTTTTATTGTTTTATGCTTTACATAAAAAGCATAAAACACAGAAAACAATCATAACATCATATCATCCAATCATGTGCACTCCTGACTCAAACACTATTCTAAATCATAATTATGCTGCCTTTTAAGATAATTAAGAATCTTAGATTGATCTTCGATTGTGGAAAAATATCAAATATTGACAAATGACCTTTCATTCAATTCCAAAAAGTTTCAATGAAAATAGTTTAATGTAATTAAAAATGATTAAATTTAAATGCTAATTTGAAACTGAAATAAGCTGAAGTTGAAGTGGAAGTACTAACATTAGAAAACCTAAGTTAAATATAATTTAAAAAAATCACAATAATAAAATGACTAAAACTTAAAACTAAAATAATAATGAAAACTAAAAATGAAAAAATAAAAGCTAATTCAAAACATTAATAAATATTATAATTGCATATAAATGATATTAAAATAACACTGGTGTAGAGTTGCTGCCTATGTAGATCGCTGCAAATCGCCCACAGGTTCCCTTAAAAGTCAACTGCCAATCTAGGCAGCTCACTAAGTTTTGAAAAAGACCTTCCTGTTTTACAGACAAGGCTTAAGCCTAGTCCCAGACTAAAATGCATGCTTAGTCTAAGCCCTGTCTGTGAAATTGGGCCCTTATGTCTGGTGCATAAAGTACACGGATGCATTAGACCAAATAACGCAGCAATCAGCAAAAGCCTGCTGGCACTGGCAGAGAAGGTCTGTGCAATATTAGACATAATAAATGAAGCAGCATACCCATAGAAAACCTCAGACAAGCTGTCAAGCGTTTACCAGCTTGACATTTAGCGGCATTCACTGTGACAAATGGCTTACACTTTAAATCTTTGAGAGAGGTGTTTCTAACCACACTAGTAGGGCTCTGTAGATGCGGCTGTTATCTGGGACCTTGCCATAGTAATGCCAGGTTTGATTTATGACAAATGTATAATTCAAATACAAGTGTATAATGCCTATGGGAGGGAGTACACTAGGGAAGGGAAGCTTCATGAAGGCCCTGTTAATACCTTTACCCAAAGATGAAAATTCTGTCATCATCTTGTAACCAAAATGTTGACAGTAGCCATTGACTTCCAAAAAATACTATGGAAGTCAATGGCTACCGTCGACTGTTTCATTACCAACATTCTTCAAAATATCTTATTTTATGTTCCACAGAAGAAATAAAGCCATACAGATTTAGAATGACATGAGAGTAAGTAAATTATGACAGAATTTTCATTTTTGGTTGACTATCCCTTTAAAAATACAGTGCAAAATGTGACATTTTCTAGAAGCTGTATTACTGTATAATATGTTTCACTTTATTTTTAAGCCATAGATTACAAACAAAGGCTAATGTGCATTTTGGCACAATGATTAGGTGGTAGGTACTCCTTTACTGGATGAATCAGAAACCATTAGAGTTTACACTGCAAATGTGAACATTTTGGACCCTGTTTATACCTGTATTCAGCACTGACCACTCATGATCTGATCATCTGAGACGGATGTTAATACCAGATGTTAACAGTCTGGGGAAATATCCAGGAAACTGCACTGAAACATAGAGGCATGACACAAAACAGGACAGTGTGTGTGTTTATACGTACTGTAAGTATGTGTGTGTTACTGGGGCAGGTGAGGAACACAAGGAGTGTGTGACTGTAAGAGCCATTTTATTTTGAAGAGGATTATATGCAGCTTCATATTTGAGTAATCGCCCACAGGTTCCCTTAAAAGTCAACTGCCAATCTAGGCAGCTCACTAAGTTTTGAAAAAGACCTTCCTGTTTTACAGACAAGGCTTAAGCCTAGTCCCAGACTAAAATTTAATTCTGAGCTGTTTCAACTGAAAGAAACTTGCACTGACTGATCTTAAAATATATCAGTGCCTTTGTTTTGTCTCAAGATGCACACCAGTAATGTTTTTTCTAAGGCATGTTAATAAAATTTACTTAAATGTCCTAATTGAACTATGGCCTAATCCTGGCTTAGTCTAAGCCCTGTCTGTGAAATTGGGCCCTTATGTCTGGTGCATAAAGTACACGGATGCATTAGACCAAATAACGCAGCAATCAGCAAAAGCCTGCTGGCACTGGCAGAGAAGGTCTGTGCAATATTAGACATAATAAATGAAGCAGCATACCCATAGAAAACCTCAGACAAGCTGTCAAGCGTTTACCAGCTTGACATTTAGCGGCATTCACTGTGACAAATGGCTTACACTTTAAATCTTTGAGAGAGGTGTTTCTAACCACACTAGTAGGGCTCTGTAGATGCGGCTGTTATCTGGGACCTTGCCATAGTAATGCCAGGTTTGATTTATGACAAATGTATAATTCAAATACAAGTGTATAATGCCTATGGGAGGGAGTACACTAGGGAAGGGAAGCTTCATGAAGGCCCTGTTAATACCTTTACCCAAAGATGAAAATTCTGTCATCATCTTGTAACCAAAATGTTGACAGTAGCCATTGACTTCCAAAAAATACTATGGAAGTCAATGGCTACCGTCGACTGTTTCATTACCAACATTCTTCAAAATATCTTATTTTATGTTCCACAGAAGAAATAAAGCCATACAGATTTAGAATGACATGAGAGTAAGTAAATTATGACAGAATTTTCATTTTTGGTTGACTATCCCTTTAAAAATACAGTGCAAAATGTGACATTTTCTAGAAGCTGTATTACTGTATAATATGTTTCACTTTATTTTTAAGCCATAGATTACAAACAAAGGCTAATGTGCATTTTGGCACAATGATTAGGTGGTAGGTACTCCTTTACTGGATGAATCAGAAACCATTAGAGTTTACACTGCAAATGTGAACATTTTGGACCCTGTTTATACCTGTATTCAGCACTGACCACTCATGATCTGATCATCTGAGACGGATGTTAATACCAGATGTTAACAGTCTGGGGAAATATCCAGGAAACTGCACTGAAACATAGAGGCATGACACAAAACAGGACAGTGTGTGTGTTTATACGTACTGTAAGTATGTGTGTGTTACTGGGGCAGGTGAGGAACACAAGGAGTGTGTGACTGTAAGAGCCATATTATTTTGAAGAGGATTATATGCGGCTTCATATTTGAGTCCCCTATAGGAACAACACAAAGACGTGAAATTCAAGACACTCTGCACCACATATACGCAAGAAATAACATATTTGTCAGTACATACTGAGAAATACAAAACTCTAAAGTCAAGTCCTGATGCACGCTATACACTCAGGAGAGGAACAACCTAAAACTGAACTGAAATGAAGCTGAAATGAAATAAAATACAAATATTAGATGAATAAATGTAAATTTAAATGAAAATTTGAAACTGAAATAAGTTTAATTCTGAGTACTAAAATTGCCAAAAAAAAAAAAAAAAGATATATTTACTTGACAA
>NW_015628690.1:1126-11128 GCF_001515625.1 Sinocyclocheilus rhinocerous | reverse complement strand
TCTGTGTGTATTCAGGTTTAAGTCCCCACCAGAATAGAAAAACAGGTACACACACATATACACACACACACACACACAGCTGGAGGGTACAGCAACACTTTAGCACTGCAAAAAAACAGTTCTCCTTTAAAATTCATCATACAGTTAAAAAAAAAAAAACTCTCCAAAGAGAGTGCGATGTCAGAGCAGTGCATGCTGGGATAAAACTGCCATGTGTCTTTGCTCAGAGCTACAGCCCACAGATATTCCTTCCTTATTCCTCTCATATCCTCTTTTCATCTGTTCTCTCCTCAGCTCAAACCAAAAAGATTTTTCCCTCCTAAAGAAGTGAGTCATTCAAACTCAGATGCCATCGCTCCTCCGCCAGGCCTGTTTACAGATCACTTCACTTTGTCTGTCACGTGGTGTGCAGATCCTCCTCTGGGGTGAGTTTAAATAAGTTACCGCAGTACTGAGAGTCAAGTGACTGTAAAGAAACAGGGAAGTGAGCAGAGGAACAAAACAGCACTAAAACACATTTTTAATATCGCAACAATGCCACAAGTTCTTAAAACGGGGCAGCATGACTGTTAGCCAATCATCTACCGGCTACGATTTAGAAAACTCACTCATAGAGTGCTAAATTAATCCTAAAAACACAACACTGCAGTAAAACACAACATTTACTGTTCTTGGTAACAGTTATTGCACACAAATATGTGGTTCCAAGCTGTAAGTCTGGAACATAACTTCCTTAACACCAATGACTTCAGCAGTAAAGCACAATTACATCCAGACAGAGTTAAAAGAGGTTTCAGAAAGCGATGGATATTTCAATGACTTCTTGATTTTTTTAGTAGTTTCTTGTGAATATTTCATTACATACGTAGCCACACTTGATCAAAAATCTTATACCAACTTTTAAACTCTTAAATCTTATACCAAGATCAAAAATCTTATACCAACTTATTTTTATTTATTTTTTATTTTTTTCAATTGTTGCCCATGCGGTTTTAGGACATTATATAAATTTAGAGACTACATATTGTACTTGTAAAAATTCATTTGACACACTGCAGGGTGCTGGACTATTTAAATGAACTGCAAAATAAAGATGATTCAAAATGGTAAAAAAAAATAACAAAAAATAGTGATCAGCTACAACAACTAACATATATAAATATATTATTATAAATATATAAAAAAGTGAACATAAAAAATGTATCACAGCATCATTAAAAAACACCTTAAAATTCGATACCATATACCATGTAAAATCTTTCAAAATTGTTATTGTTGTTAATGTTAATACTCCTATTAATAATTAATAATAAAATCAACAATCTGGTCTATTATAGGGCAAAGGACAACAGCAACCAATCACGTTTTGCACAACCTTTAATATTTACACTAGACTGCCCTGTCGCTGTGTGAGCCCGGACCCCACATTCTGCTCCTGGTCATTCCCTTACTGTACTTTAGCCACTCCGAGAAAGCGGCCCTACAGAAACGCATGGAGATCCTCACAGAGGGCGTATGGCGCCACACCATGGTCGTGTTCACCCTCGGGGACCGTCTGCGCGACTACAGCATACAGGACCACATCCAGACAGCTGGGAAGGATCTCCAGTGGCTAATGGAGAAGTGCAGGTATAGGTACCACGTTCTTAACAACAAGATGCCCCAGGACAGACAGCAGGTCTCTGGGTTACTAGACCGTGCAGAAGACATGCTGATGGAGAACGGGGGATGGCACTTCTCCCTGCACATGTACTGCAGGCTGGAGGAGGAATGGAGCCGAAGAGAGAGGGAAATGAAAGAGAGGATACTAGAGAGACAAGATAGAGTGGGGAAAACCAGTCGAGGACTGGCTGTGGTTCCTAATCACAGTCAAAAAGGTGGTCTGCATGTGAACGATACTCAGGTGAAATTAGTTTACCATGGCTAACTGCTGCAAAACAAAGTTACATGGCATTGTTTTGGCATGAACTCAAAGTGAACTTCTGAACTGTAAATATGTTTCATCAACAAAGATTTTAAGTTAAAATATCTGTATGTATGCCTTTCTGAAACTGCTCACCATTTCTCTTCATTTAGTTCTCATTTCAATTTAAATGTGACCGTTTCACCAACATCACTTTTTTGATTTCATCCATTTTTTCAAGCTCATTTTAAGTGGTCCTGTGGTGTGACAATTTATTAAATGAGCAATTATTAAATTTTTTAATTTATTAATAGTTCATATTTAATGAATGTTCATAAAATAATCTAATAATAATAATAATAATACATTATTATTATTATTATTATTATTATTAGCTAACACTTTACATTGAAGTTCATTAGTTGGGTCCATAATCTGTTAATGTTAATTTAAAAAAAATAAAAATAAAATAAAATAAAAAATACAACTGTTGTTAGTTCATGTTAACTTAATTTCATTACGTAATATCAACAGATACAACTTTTGATTTTAATAATGTATTAGTAAATATTCAAATTAACTAACTAAGATTAATAAATGCATTATAAGTATTTTTCATTGTTAGTTCATGTTTACTAATGTAGTTAAATAATGCTAACAAATGGAACCTCCTGTAAAGTTTTACCAATTATTCATATCAGCTACCCACATTTTCACTGTATTTATATAACAACTCATTGTGGTTAAAAAATAGTATTGTAAATATTTTTTTGCTTTAAGATTTAGGTTACGAGTTATGTAATATCAGTATGGACACTCACTGGAGAGGGCAAATTCGAAGATGATACTTTACAACATCTTACATAATGATGGGCCAATCATAGAATACAAAGGGCTCTTATTTCTTCCAATGATTTTTTATGACAATTGTAAATAAAATTTACATTTCTTAAGATGTTTTGTACTATTTGCTTGTTAGAACCCTTCAAATTCATTTTTACTTATCGTTAATCATATTTTATTTGAATTTAAGCGCTTGCATTCCACAGGACAGTTTTAAAGGAATAGTTCACTCAAAAATAAATAGTTTGTCATCATTTATTCACCCTCATGTCGTTCCAAACTTGTACAAGTTTCTTATGTTGAACACAAAAGAAGATATTCTGAAGACTTTTGAAGAACCAAGCAGTTGTTGGTCCCCATTGACTTCCATAGTAGGAAAACTACGGAAGTCAGTGGGGACCATCGACTGTTTGATTACCAGCATTCTTCAAAATGTCTTCTTTTATGTTCAACATAAGAAAAAAACTCATACAGGTTTGGAACGACATGAGGGTGAGTAAATGACAAAAATTTCATTTTTGGGTGAACTATTTCTTGAAGAAATAGAGAAGAGACGGGGACTAGACTGAAACATGATGAAGGCCAGAAAGATCCGGTGTCCTCATGAGCACAATTGCTCACACGTGTCGTGAGGACGTGGATGTCGTGATTCATTCATTTGATTAATTCAATTTACCACCTGTCTCTTACCTAGTCCCTGTTACTCTCTGTGTGCATGCGCTCATATCTCTAACCTTTACCCCTCTTCGGCGACACTTCTTCATATCATCATATCCAAAGTCTCCCCACCCCTCACGTATTTATACTCTTTAAAGTGACTGATGGCCATGTCATCACAGCGCTGAGCCTCGAGCAGTCACTGTCCAAGCAATAATAAAAGGACACATTTAATTTATAATTAGTCTTAAATCTAATTTTGTTAAAAAAATAATAATAATCGTGAATCGAATCGAATCGTGAAAGCAAGATCGTGAATCGAATTGAATCGTGAGTTGAGTGAATCGTTACATCCCTACAATTTGCACATCATCTTAATCTGAGGAGGTGAGTTCCTTTAATGTGCTACTCAGGATGAGGCATTTCATTTAACAGATCATAGCCGGAGAGCGAGTGAAGCGTTAGAGGCCCTACTTTCAAAGTGAAATTCTCTCTCGTCGTCACACGGTGTCAAACATCATCTCGTTACGCTTGGGTAAACAAGCCTGAGTGCAATGATGAGAGAAACATCGAAAGCATCGAGCTACAGTCACTGCTTGTCTCGACCGCACAAGCACCCGCTGCCACAGATTCTACCAGTCACTCTCATTTGCATATGCTGATAGTTGCTAATTTATGTGTGCGAATGTAATGCTCCCGCTGGCAAGCATGTTGTACTGTATGGGGACAGTGGAGAGACAGGGAAGAGTCTCTGTGGATGGATTGTCTTCATTTCAGGGCTCTACAGACACTCTGCTCATTAAACCAGGTGATCTACTGACCCCTTTTCCAACCGCACGTCACTGACCTTGAACAACAGAACCGCCAGACCCAGTTACCACAAGTAACAGAGCCAGACTGAATTGCAGAGATAGATTGTCTCTCTCTCTCTATCTCTAAAACAAACATTTTTCTATCATAGTGAGGGCTTTCCGTTAAATCCATTCCATCCGTTTTTGAACAAAGCTATTTATATTTTTTATCCCCTAACCCTAAACCTAACCCACACACAAAACATTTTCATTTTTGAATTTTAAATAAAACACTATTTAGCATGTTTCTTTTGAACTTTGAACTCATCAAAGAATCCTGGTTTCGAGTATAAACTATTATGCAGCACAACTGTTTTCAACGTTGTGTAATTTAACATTGAATAATATTTACAATGTTACTGTTTTTGCTTATTTTTGATCAAATAAATTCAGCTTCGGCAAGTGTAAGATACTTCTTTCAGACACATTTAAAAATTCTTACTGACCTCAAACTTTTGAAGTGTAATGCAAACAAGATAAGAGATAGCAAACTTATACAGTCCATTACTTTCTGTGATCTCACTAGTACACTACAAAAAAAGGCCTAAAATAAATGGCTCTAAAGGGTTCACTAGTACACTACAAAAAAGGCCTAAAATAAATGGCTCTAAAGGGTTCACTAGTACACTACAAAAAAGGCCTAAAATAAATGGCTCTAAAGGGTTCACTGTGCTGAAAATACCCATTTAAACCAGTCTTAGCTGGTTTAATATGCTCTCTTAGCCTGGCTTGCCAAGCTGGTCTGAAGTTATTCTAGCTGGTCTCCTAGAAAGTCCCTTAAAACCCTCTAAATCCAGTCAAATCCCAGTCTGGCCAGGGTGGGAGACCAGCTATGACTAACAAACCAGTTTAGGTTGGTCTTTCTTCAGCAGGGTAGCCGGATTTGACTGAGCTAAGATAAATGATGACACTGCATAGGTGAAGGAATATAATGAAGCCGTCATTAGAAAAAGGCCTTTCTCTCAGCAATTGAACCTTTGCCATACCCCACAACGGCACCAGCTCCGCTCAAGAGCACTTTCCATTTGGCAGCTTCTCTCACACTGTGGTCCAGGTAATCAACAGGTTCAGTTCAGTGATGATTATAAGGGCTTCTGTGCACTTGAAAATACTGATACATTGCATATGCAAAGTAAACAAAATGTGTATATGATGTACAAAAAGGGTTGGAGGAAAGGGTAATGGGTGTAAAGAGAAGTTCCCATGGATTTTAGATCATATATCAGAAGAGAAGTGAGGAGGCAGAAAAAGAATCGATAGATCAGAGAGCACATCCACGGACTTTAAAAGATTCTGTCTTGAGTTAAAGCTGATACTTGCACTTTTTTATGTAAAATAACATTTTCTGTAATTTGCATACACAGCTGAGTGCGAGTCATCAATCTTTCTGGTTCAATTTCCCTAAAAAGAAAGGCTGTAAATTTTGTTAGTATGCATTAGCACAGATAAGCCTCAAAACTAACAGACATGTCATGGACAATACTGCCAAAAAAATCCTGTTCTTAATGAGAATTTTGTCCAGTTGAAATGTCTAAAAATCCCTGAAACAAGATAAATGTACTTTTCATTTACTTTTAATAAAATCTTAAACTGAAATGTCTCACTACATCTGGCAGATTTTTTAAATTCGCTTTAAGCATAAATGAAGTAAAAAATCTGCCAGTGCTGTAAGACATATTACAACTACATGAAATATATATTCTCTAAAAATAAGTATAAATATTTACATATCCTACATATATTGTGCAGTGTCGCTTCTCAAGTACATTTTTCTCGTTTAAAGGATTTTAAATCATTTTAAGTAGAAAAGTTTAAGTGATTAAAACTCATTAAAAAGGTTTAAAAGTAAAACAAATCCACTTTTTAATTTCACTGGGTGTTTAAACTTGCACAGTTTATCATAGTTAATGAGGAAGATGCAAAAAAGAATGAAGGCAGAGCTGAACTGTACCACTGATTCATCTATACATTTTATCCATGCAACATGTTGCCACCTGGGTCACCTTGAGCTTTTATACACAGACTTTGAGCAGAGTCAGCATTCGAAACAGTCACAGAATAGCAAACAGCTATAGTGTAGGTGTAAGACTAAGGGCCTAATGATTTGCCTTTAAAGAAGAGTCATGCTAATGATTGAACACATCTACAATATCAATACACATGTCAAAAAGGTGCACTGCTACTGGAGTCAAGCCATTCTCTTCAAAGCTATTTTTTCAGCATAGACACAGAATACCTAGATTCTTCTTTTAAACTCTTCCAAATACATCAATAGCACTCCCATCTTGGAACAAATAACGCAATGTAAAATATCTTCTTTCATTCTGAAAGACTGCCACACACACACAGGGAGACACACAGCGAGCGCAATGGAAGTCAATGCCTGTATTTAAAGCTCTGTGGATACAACGCTTAATATAATCCAAACGTCTACATGTCTGCGGTCACCCCATTCTCTCATTTGTGTGGTCAGGCTTACTGTTGGATAAGTGTAAGGATGAGAAACGGCCAGGTCTGATGACCCTTTGTCTCTGTCAGTGACTGAATGATGTCTGTTTCCACGGAAACTCCTTCAGGCAATTAGGTGTGCAAATATCGCAGAGCGGTGCAGAAAGGACAGAACGTGCTGAAAAATGGGGTGGGGAGGGAACAAAGCAAGAATCAAAGAGTCAAACGTGGATCCGTTCCACTAGCGGGTTACAATGGAGGTTAGCGGTTACAAGCCAGTATAGCCAAAACTATTAAGCAATATAAACAACAGCACGTGACTGATAAGGTTATTGAGCATTTGGCGGTGTAATAAATTATAGGCTGTCATTTGTTGGGTTTGATCCAGAAGTGTGCATGAATAACGCTTGACGTGTTGCAACAGCTTGGTATAAGACCCTGCAGCTATACACTAAACAAACAGCTTCTGTCTATCATTAGTTTTTCTACAAAATAAGCCTCCAAGATGCTTAGTAAGCCAACGGTGGAGTTGTTGTGTGCTCACAGGCGGATAAGTCACACAAACTGCAAGGTCAGCAATCATGAAGGTAAGTCTCATTTCGACATATCATGAGCCTGAGGTATTGAGCCAACCTTAGGTGCCCTATCACGCAGTAATGATAAGCTTTAATAACGCACTTTCATAACGGTCACATTTCCAGGGCAGGGGGGAAAAAGACATCATGTCATCACGACAGGTAGCTTGCCAGCTTGGTCTGTGAAAGAAAAAAAACACTCAACAGTTTCTTAACATCTCCTGTGCTTCTCTCATTGCATTACAGAGGCATTCTGTGCATGTGCTTAACCTCCCCTTGACTTCACCGTGTGTGTGCGTGTGTGTGTGATTGTTGTACTGTAAGGATGAATGTAACAGCTGAGGGTGAGGCTGCGGCCTTATGGCGTTAGCTGAAACTTGATCCAGCAAACTAATCCTCTAATGACTGGCTCTCAATTAACATGGAGCCAAGCTGTTTGTCCTGAAAAGAGTAAGGACAACTTCTCTGTCCTCTCTTTACCTCTTTATCCATCTGTTTGTTCCTTCCCTACTTATGCCAGGTGCTCTCCGTTCATGCCCAGTACCAGATGGTATTGTGGATAGACGATTATAGCATTGTCTGAAAAGGACACCATATTGTTATCTTGGAACTTATTAACTAAAACTAACAAACTAACTAACTAACAGACACTGATGGTCATTTACAGTCTAAGACACTTGACACTAACTAATTAACTAACTTACTAATGCACATTGTAAGATTCTTGCAATCTTGAAACTAACTAACTAACTAACTAACATATACTGACAGTCATTTACATTCAAAGACACTTGGTACTAATTAACTAACAAACATAATGACATTCATTTACAATCTATAACTAACTAACTAATTAAAGGGGTCATATGATGCTTTTTTAAAGATCATTATTTTGTGTATTTGGTGTAACAGAATATGTTGACATGCTTTAATGTTCAAAAAACACATTATTTTTCAAATACTGTACATTATTGTAGGTACTCTATGCCCCACCTCTCTCAAACACTCCAAAGAGAAAGGAAAACTTGAAATCGCATCATATGACCCCTTTAACTAACATTCTGACATTAATTTACATTCTAAGAGGCTTGGAACTAACTAATAGATACAGTCATTTACATTCAAAGACACTTGGCACTAACTAATTAACTAACAAACATATAGCCTACTGACATTAATTTACAATCGAAACTAACAAACTAATAAACAACTAACATACTGTCATTAATTTACATTCTAAGAGTCTTGGAACTAACTAAAACTAACAGATACTTATAGTAATTTACATTCTAAGACCCTTGGCACTGATATACAATACAAACTAAACTAACTAACTAACTAACTGACATTCATTTACATTCTAAAAGTCTTGCAACAAACTAAGATTAACAGATACTTACAGTCATTTACATTCTAAGGCACTAAGTAGCTAACTAACTAACTGACACTGACAGTCATTAACATTCTAAGACACTTTGTTTTAACTAGAATATTATGACAGTCATTTACATTCTAAGACACTTAAGACAATAATTAAGTAACAAACATATACTGACATTCATTTACAAAACTAACTAACTAACTAACATATACTGACAATCATTTACATATTCACCTTTTAAGACACCTGGCAGACTAACATACTAACATTTTCTGTCTTTCTCTTACCTTATTATCTTTTCTTTATTTTATTTTTAATCATATACAAACACAGCCTGTTGTCCATTTATCTTAAATACTTCAACTCAATTAATCAGTCACTTGTAATAAATTCTCCATATCAATATTTGTCATATTAACCCTTTCACGGGTGAGTTTAAAATATTCTAGCTGTCCCCCCAGAGTGAGTTTTTTAGGTGACCTTTATTTTAAAACGTTTCCCCTTGTTGTTTCCATGGCGACGCGTCACGCTTGTCACGTGACACACCGTGGCCACAATAACACTGTGTGACAGATGGATCACTTTTATTTCATTTTTTATTCAAAATATTCATAAAATTGCTTACCATATCAACTATCTGATATTCCGATTCACAAATATGTGTAAATGAGTGTGTTTTGTCATTTAAAAACCGTTCTAAATGATCTTGACCGTAATCTGTAATGTGAGATGGGCGCCGCCCTGTTTGTTCGCGCTGCAGTTCCGAGAGTCCTGTCAGTCGGATTTACCGCACGTAAATTCATCAATTTCTCCCAAAATACATGTAAGTAAGTGGCCAGTGAACTGGGAGAAGAATAGAGTGAACTTTATAGTTACTTACACTGTGAGTATCTGATATTAATAAAACACGGCGGCAAATTATATTTGAATGGATTGTTATTGCTGCTTCCAATATCATCCGTGTGTATTTTACAAACTCTAAAATGTATTGTTTTACTAGTACTTATGTGTATTTAAATGTCTGAAACCTAAAATAAACATTATGTGGTTAAAACCACTGCATCGTTGTGATTATATGACAAGTGCAACGGTGTCTCAGCGCCAGCTAAAGAGTGAAAGCACAGTTTGAATTTGGCAGTTATGTGACGTCACCGAACGTTCTGATGGTGCGTTCAAGTCATGTCGGGATAGATCGTATTTACGAGTTGAACGCACATGAACGCTACCACAAAGCCGTTATTACGAGTGGGAAACGCTCCGGTTACTATCGTAACCTCGGTTCCCTGAGAGCGGGAACGAGACATCACGGAGATATTTCTCCGTTATGGGAACTCCTTCCCTTCC
>NW_015628690.1:0-247 GCF_001515625.1 Sinocyclocheilus rhinocerous | reverse complement strand
CCCGAAGCAGCCACACATGAAGGCTCCATAACTCCGGGTTCGGGTGCCACACCGAGCCGCTCGCTTGAGACAGCAGATCCTTCCTGATGGGGATCGGCCAGGGCGGCGCCACCAGCAGCTCTGTCAGGTCCGGGAACCAAGGCTGGTTCGGCCAGTTCGGGGTGATGAGTATCACCGAAGTCCCCTCCTCCCTGATCTTGCGTAACACCAGTGGCAATATCTTGATTGGAGGAAACGCGTACAGCCT
>NW_015628689.1:0-3085 GCF_001515625.1 Sinocyclocheilus rhinocerous | reverse complement strand
AGCAGTTTCTGTGCAATGATGGGCATTAAATGCTGACTGTAATTCATCAAAATTACTACAGTTTCTCTGCAAAATAGAAAAAAAAAAATCCTAGACTATTGAATATAGATGTAATAAAGTCTAAGGCAGGGGTCGGCAAGTAAGTTTGGCATAGGGCCAAAAAAAAATTTGCCACTAGATGGCGGGCCAGAACATATATACCATATATATCTCAGTCAAAGGATAATTTAAGAAATTCATTAATGAAAAATGCAACTAGAATGGCCTGTGACAGACTGTTAAGTGTCTTTTGTAACTGGTAGTGAGCTGTTACTCTGTGTTAAATCCTGTAGTAGGACAGTAATTAACAAAAAGCAGCATTTGTGTTGCGGTGTCCGGGTTTTACACTGGATAAATTAATAAAGCAGAGTAGTGACGCGTAACCTGGCAAGTATCTTCATTCACCAACACAGACCGCCTTGCTAAAACACACACATGGGAGATGCGGAATGGATAAAAATAAGGCAAAAAATAAAAGAGGACTTGAATAAGCCCATTAATGGCATGTTTGAGTCATGCTCTTAACGAACTATGTTTTATTTCCTCTTTCCATATTGTGAATAATAAATGTGTATAATTTTAAAGCCTAACTTATTGTAATAATTATTTGACGTAGCCTACTTTTACACTCAGAATTATTCTTTGGCATCCTCGCGTACTAAACTGCATTTTAAAAAAATGAAAATAAGTTTTGCGTGCTGGAGGTACGCTATTATGTCGTGTGCAGAGTGATGTTAACATTTAAGCACGTCGTGTGCAGAGTTATGTTAACATTTAAGCTAGCTGGTGAGAGAAAATGGTACTATCAAAGAGTCTAAAAGAGGAAAGTTGACAGCGAAAATAGGGCATACAAAGAAGAATGGAAAGACAACTGTGCGGTCATTATACCTAGTTTTGTGAATTCAAAGCCGGCGTGTCTTATCGGCAACAAAGTTGTCGCTGTTTGCAGAGAATATAATAGACTCTTTTGAATGTCTTTCAGAACTTTTCAAATTAAAAGCTCTCAATTCATCTCAAAATAAAACATTACTGCAAAAACGTTGTCTTTACGTTTGCGCCAACAGTTGTACACGGAAGCAGCTCCGGGCTGAGTTCAGCGTTGCGCATGCGCCGGTGAGTCTCGTGAAAACCAACGTTTGTTAACAGGAGCAAAGGAAGCAAAGTTTCCTTACTTTAGCAAAGGAAAACCAATCTCCTCTTGGCTTATATCGAAATCCTCTGACATTCTTCTTTACAAATCCTCGTTTTGTACTTCTAATTAGTGACCGTTGTTTTGTTTTGATCTCTCCGCTGCGCTTCCGTGTGCATCACTTCTGAGCGGCGCATGCGCAAAGCCGACCTCGTACGTCATTCCCCCAGAACTGCTTCCGTGTACAATTGTGAGCGCAAGCTAGATTCAAGTGATTATTACGTTTTGAATATGGATATTTTTCTTACAAAAACGCATTGATTCGCTACAGGAGGCTTTTGTTCACCCCCCAGAGCCGTGTGAGACACTTTGGCCCATTTCAAATGAAAACAGCTGAAGCAAAGCAAAGGCTTGTACTTGTCTGAAGTACCAACTCATGTCAGCTTGAGGGCCGTGTGCTATTTGATAGACCAGCCGCTGATTTAAGTGTACTTTCCAGTCTTTGAACTTATTGTGTATTAAATTCATGCACTTCCAAGAATTTCCGGCATACAGAGAAAATACTCAAAACAAGAAGCTATTGAGAGCTTGTTTCAGTACATCTAATGAAACAGACACAGAATAAGACTCTTACATCTATTAGATTCTTCTCAGATCAAAGAAAGAAATGAGTTTCTATTTCATATAACAGAGAATGAAGAGATCAACATCTCAGCAAACACACTGGATAAGAGAGGTTGCAGGACAAGTGCGAGGAAGCACCTCCAACATTTACTGAATTTCACTGCTTTTGCCAATTAGAGAATGAAGCACTGGAGGAAGTTTATCTTCTTTGAACTTCCATTATTTTGATTGCCAGGCAGTCAATGGCATCAACTGACAAGTGCTTTAGTCCTGGTCTGTAAAACAAATTAATGAAATAAAGTGGTTTAGTCCTGGTCTGTAAAACAAATGAATGAAATAAATGACAATGTATCTCTAAATATTCTCTGCACAATACAGTCAGTAAACAGCATTAAAGCAGTCATTTAAAACACAATCGACTGATGAGCAAATCAATAAACACTATATTATAATATGGACACGGGGGCGATTCTAGGATTTTTTCAGCTGGGGGCACGAGAGGGGCCACAATTAATACAGAGGGGCCGATCTTATGTTGTGTATTTATATGTAGAACTGTAGATATTCCAATCATTTAAAGTTCAGTAAGCTTTAAAATCAGCAATAAACAGTAATACCTTATTATCTTTTAATGGCATTTACTGTATTCACTGCTGTAAATCAGAACAGTCAAATACAATTTGTGTTACCTTTTCACTTTTCAGAAGTCAAAAACTGTAATAAATAAAATAATCCAATGTGTGAATAGAGTACAGCTCACAATGAGAGTGTGTGTGTGTGTGAGACGGGAGAGCCTGGTGAATCCATGACACATATGTTGTTCCAAACCTGTATGACTTTCTTTTTTTTGTCACAAAAGAAATTGTGAAGAAAGTTATTGTCCATATATAATGAGTGTCAATGGTGATCAAAATAGAGCTTGATTTGTTCCCTTTCATGGGAACTTCGAACTGCGTGTCAATGGTGATCAAAATAGAGCTAGATTTGTTTTCCATTGCCTTTCATTACAATTGACAAAACATTGAATTTTTTTTGTTTCATGGAAGAAAGAAAATCATAAAGGTTTGGAATAACATGAGAGAGAGTATGGCAGAATTAATTTTTTTTGGTGAAATGCTCCCTTTAATTTATCTATCTGACTGCCTTGAAACATTAAACAGGGTTTCCTGGGTCAGAAATAGTCTTTGGTATAGTGAACAACTTTTCTCTGATTATAAGTTGAGGAGAGTGAATTGTGTTTTCTGATCTGAGCTTTGCAGATCAGAAATATATTTAGCAGAGGTGGGTACCTGT
>NW_015628688.1:329602-338814 GCF_001515625.1 Sinocyclocheilus rhinocerous | reverse complement strand
AGTTTCAGCACATGCCCCTCAAAAGGTCTGTGCACGGCCCTGTGTGTGTGTGTGAAAAATGGTAACATTTAAATGTTTTCAAGTAAAAAATGTCACTGAATAAACCCAAATACATTAACTTATACCACCAAAGCTACTTTATATGGGTTAAATCTGGCAGAAATAGCTCTTTAATGTGATAGATTCAGGTTATATTTCTAAACACCAAAGAAGTTGGAGAAATTATTGAACAAATATATAAAACATACGAATTGAAAAAAAACGGGGGAAAAAACTGTGTGTGTGCGTGCGTGTGTGTGTGCGTGCATGCATGCACCGAGAAATAGTAACATAAAAAAAAAACGGGAAAAATGTTGCTGAATAAACCCAAATATATAAATTTATACCACCAAAGCTACTTTATATGGGTTAAATCTGGCAGAAATAGCTTTTTAATGCAGTTACAGGTTAACACTTTTTGCAGTAGGCCTATGCATTTAAACATTGTCCCATTTTGTGACATTTTTTAAATAAATTAAGTAAATGGTGAGACTACTATTGCAGATCACCCCATCTGCTCAAAAAGTTTCAAGGGTAACACATCAAATTAAAAAAAGAAAATCAGCTGTTTCAGATAATACCAGCTCTGGTATATTTTTTTTTACCACTTTTTTTTTTTGTTTACCACTAGCAACAGCCAGCATGGAGAATCATATAATTTGAGATGGTCTTTCCAGCAGGACGGGTTAAAAGTTAAATAAAAGTCCAGGTTTTTTGAGAGTCTCTTGGTCACTGCTGTCATGTCGCGGCTCATCTAGCTGTCTGAAACTGGGAAAGCAGCAAAACAGTTTCATTTTAGATAGTTCAAAAGAGTACCAGTAAATACACAAGAAACAGCACAGGTGGGCTGCAGTGCTGGTGAAGTGCTTTATTTTGGCTCATGCGAGGTCATTGGCTCAGGTCTTTGTTAGGTTGGACCACAGTCAGTGCATGAGTTTACTGCGGTTCACACTCGGTCATTAATGCAGAAACACATTGAACACACATTCTGTTCCCACACAGATGAACACACAGCGCAGGAGACCAGCTGCAGATAAGCCCTGATACAGGGGCTGTATTAGAAACACATGCTGATGGAATAAAGGACAGTAGAGGGCTGTGTGAGAGCATGACGACAGACACTAAGTGACATAATGACCGATGAATGGTGGCAGAAGAGTCGCCGCACCCACAGCGTGAAACAACAGTAAAACATTTGAAATTACAGGAGAGATCTATTATCCCCCAATTTGTAAGACAAAGCAACATGTCAAAATGATCTTCTTAATCAGCATTTTTGTGTAGATTTCCAATAGAAACATCCTTTATTGAAGAGCAAATATGGAAAATAATAGAGCTATATATTTTGACTATTTTTTTTTTACTTTTACTTTATTTTGTTTCTTTTATGTTTAAAAGTTTTTTTTTTTACTGGAAAAAATGTCAAAATACACTAATTAAAAATTATATTCTCAATAAAACAAACTTTTAGAGATCAGGTGAAAGTCTTGGAATAATTGAGATTTTTAAATGTTTTTGAAAAAGTCTCTTATGCTCATCAAGGCTGCGTTTATTCAAAAATACAAACAGTACTAAATCAGTAATATAAACAGTAATATTTTGAAATATTATTACATTTTAAAATAACTGTTTTCTATTTGAATATACTTCAAATGTAGTTTATTCCTGTGATGGTAAAACTGAATTTCCAGCAGCCGTTACACCAGTCTTCAGTGTCACATGATCCTTCAGAAATCATTCTGATATCTTCTAACATTTCTTTTAAATTGCAATAATATTACTGTTTTTACTGTATTTTTATCTAATAAATGATGCCTTGGTGAACATTAAAACTTTCAAAAACATTCACTGGCAGTGTATTCTCTGAAAACAAGTCTTAGTTTTGTTTCTCAGTTTTTTTTTACTATTACTGGAGAGCATAATACAAATAATAATTGAAACAATTAATCTTTTTTACAGTATGTTTATCCTTACCATTATTGTTATCATCATCGCAGCGGTACACTTACTCAGGAAGGTTCTAATTAATTATATGTAAAGGGGTTTTATAAATGACTTGTGAAGAAATGCTTGGCAATGGGTGTGAAACATTCCTAAAATTCCCATCCAATACTTGTCTAGTTAAATCAGTGCTGAATTAACTAATTCCCCCCATATCTCCAAAGCGTGAAAGAGAACAATGCAGAGGTCGACCGAGGCCTGACACATGCTGAGAGTGACAGACGGACTTAACTAATTGGTCTAAACAGACAAGGTGACCATTACACATGCTTGAGTCTGCACGGCCTGATGGGTCCACTTACAGAAGCAGGACAGATGTGTTGTGAAGTTCAACCTACATGCCCTCTCCCTCTCTCTCTCACACACACACACACACCCCTTTCCTCTCCCACCATTCCGTGTTAGTGTTTATGACCACACATACTAAAATGTAGGGCCAAGTTCCACAGGGCAAAGTTGTGTGTTTTATATAGAAAACACTAAAAGCGAAAACAAGCTGAGATCACGAACGAGAGCTTCGGGGAGGAGATGTGGAGGGTGTGCGTGTGAGACTCTGGGCTCCTGCGGGTGTCCTGCAGAGATATCTTATACCTGCCAATCCTTTGCTGGCTTTTTTACTGCTCGTGGTTTCTCCTCCCCAAACCCAAGTCATTTTACTGTTTTCTATTTTATGTTACTTGCTGTTGTCCTTTTTTTCCTCCTCCAAGCCAACTTTTATGTGACATTATGGTTTTTTAGAGTGTGGTTGTCTGAGTCTTGTTCTGTCAGACAGATCGTTTCAGTTTTTGTTGCTGTTGCTGTTGTTTTGGTTTGTTGGGCAAAAACTGAGGTCATTTGGAAGTTATGACATAAGGTAGGTTTTAGCGTTATGTGAGGAGTACCATCTCACCATTTCAAGTGAGGTGCTACGCCTTTGACCAGCCAAATCTCAGAGGACTAACTTTATTAGCCATGAAACCATTACAGGATAGTTCATGGTAAACTTCGATGTGAAAGAGATTTCAGCTAATATAAATGTACTAGTAGTGTTGTGCCCCCTGCTGGCGAAGCACATTGCATTTTCCTGAAGAAAAAAAACCCCCCTGAACAGTCACCATGATGACAAGAAGTTTCACACTTTTCTCATTTTATCATATCATGCTTTTGATCCTCGTAGTATTTGTATGATTCAGAGTGACACGTGAGTCTGCACTATTGCTGAGTCGTAATTAATGGCTCTTAAGCATGGGGTCTCTTTGATGGACAGTAGAATGTTAAACCACATAGGGCCTCAGAAATGGTTAGAATGCGGAGAATGTTATGCATGCAGGAGGATGGAGAAAAAGCCTACTGTAGCATATATGATATGCTAATTTCTAAGGCCTCCAAATTATCAACTGGATCAAAACTTTGCTGTAAAACCTGTTGCACACAAACAGCTATGTCCCTTTTGTCGTCTGATTGACAGTCCTCTTTTCAGGTCATTGTACGTGGCCTTTTTGCTGTGAAATCTTTACTGTTTGTTTATAAAGTAAATGTAAGAATAACTTTTATATTGATAGAAATTTTTTAACAAGTTTTTTTCTTTTTCTTTTCTAAAAGCCTGATGTGATGCACAACAAATATGATGCTCAACAAAAACACACATATGCAAACTATATTGTAGGCTATTATATTTTGTCTAAACGTTTAACAAACAATAAAAAAAAAAATTCTGAATATGTCTTTACAGGTGTAAATACTTAAGTTAAATGAAAAACGTTGTAAATGCTGAATGGTTAAACGGTCAGCGCTATTAGAATGTGAAATATTAAAATATGTTACATATTTTTGTTTCAAATGTCTCAAACAAACGCAAATTATTTGTTGTGAAGTGAGTTTCTGAACGACTTTTACGATTACATGCACTCATCACATTTGTTTATGATTTTCTTTATTGTTTTAATAATTTTCTTTAATGAAAATACACACTATCCTACATCTAAATGGCATATTTAATTATACCAATATCAATTTGAAAGCAATTTTATTGGTTGGATTGCTTGAAATAATACTTTGGATTGCCAAAATACCAACGCACACAAATTTAAATAAACACAAAAATACAATTAAAATTATGATCAAAACAGTGTGTTGCTCAAAAGAGCGTTGCATTTGACCTTTATTTAAATTTAATCAACTATTTTCACAGTTTCCTGATTATACATGCATCTCCAAGGTTAAAGAAATCTAAATAATAAAGTTTTACATGATTTTCAGACAACATTCGCGTTTCCTAAATCTGTACAATGAAACTAGTATGACCCTCCGCGCTTTCCGTCGTTCCCACAACAAACTTCAAGTTGAGTCGCGAGCGTTTTTTTAGAAATCAAAAGCGGACAGCCATTCTCACGTAAGCTACTGCAGGATGTTACGTTTCACTAAAACAACAGTGTGCACAGTTTTGTGAATACGTTACGTTTATTGAACTTAAACGAGCTTAACTACTTTCTGTTTACTCTCTTGGGCGGTTTTAATGTGTCAGAAGCTGAATTTCGATAAACATCTCGTCAGTGCTTGTAAGTGTTAGTAAGGGCGTGTGTCAGTTACTTTCGCTTGTGAAGTCCGTTTTAAATCACTATTTTATGTCATTTAGATGCTGGAGTGGCTGTCACACCGTCTGAAATGGATTAAATCATGCCGATGGAGGAACAGAGCTGGTGTGTACTGATTTCTGTTATAATGTGTTACTATTTGAAAGTGCTTTCTGTCATTATTTATTCCCTCTTGTCTCGTTACAAACCGGCATGCTGTTATTTTCCCGTCCATTTGAACGCAAAATTAATTTTGAGGAATGTTTACCCAGCTCTTTGCATCAGTTATTCAGTTCCAGCTCTGGAGAAGAGGAGGGCTCTAGAGAGAAAGGTGTGCTCTACAGATGGCAGGGCTATTTCTGCAGGGTGACCCCAGAGAGACTGCTGCTGTCCAGGCCAGTGCTTCATGCTGCACTGGGGACTTTACATGGACTTCTGCTGACAGAAGGTCAGAAGCAAGCTGTAAATGAAGATGAAATGACCGCATAATTCAGTTGCATACTGTTGTAGTGAAGAGTTTACATGCACCTTGCAGAATCTGAAAAATCTGGGATTAAAAAAAAATAAATAAGAAGGATCTTAAAAATTGCATGTTTTTGTCAGTGCTGTATGATTTTGAGATCCATCTTTTCACCGTAAGGACAATTGAGGCACTCATCATAACACAACAGTCGCAAAAGTTTTGGACATTCATTGATGCTCAAGAAAGTAACATGAGGAAAGAGAAATATTTTTGAAGTTGATGATCAGGGTACTTTTTCTTATTTTACCTTTTGGGAAACATGTAAGTATCTAGTTTAACTTCTGAAAGACAGTATTAAAATATGAGCTTTAGACAGAATAAGAAAAACGTACACAACTTTTTTAAAGTTTACAGATTCTGCAAGGTGTATGTAATTTATACGTCATAGGATAAAATTGATCTTTTATAGTTTTTCATTTAATTTATTCCTCTGAGATATATTAGTTGAGTTTTTGTTTTGTAACAAATCAGTAAAATTTTACATTTTCATGGCTGTGTTTCACCCTCTTCTGGCCCCTTAAATATGTTGTTTTAATCTGCAGGAAATTGTATTTTCTCATTAATTTTCTATTTAATTTAATTTATTTATTTAGTAATAGTACCAATCCTTCTTCCTGACTGAAGACTGATCTCTTGGTCTCTTGGACAGTACTGTATAATTGTCAAACATGTTTCTCTCCCAGATGGGCATGTATATAATTTTGGCGAGCAGCCATGGAAACGAGTCGAATCTCAGCCTGCCGGCCCTGTTATAGAGAGCGCCCTGAGCGGTCAGCGTGTGATCTCTGTGTCAGCGGGCAGCTATCACTGTTCTGCTGTAACGGAGGATGGCCTCATCCACATGTGGGGGGAGAACTCTCATGGCCAGTGTGGCGTCTCTGGAATGGACCAGGTACCCAGTCCCACTCCCGTTAATGTGGTGGATGGCGAGATCCATCCTCCGCAACTGGTCCAAGTCCTGAATGTAGCCTGCGGAGCACAGCACACTCTGGCCCTGTCAAGAAAGCATGAGGTGTGGGCATGGGGTAGTGGCTGCCAGCTGGGACTAGTCACCAATATATTCCCGGTATGGAAACCCCAGAAGGTGGAGCATCTTGTGGGAAGATATGTGGTTCAGATTGCTTGTGGTGGGTTTCACAGCCTGGCTCTGGTTCAGATTCTTTCTCCCCCAGAGGACAGTCAGCAAGCTTGGGATAGATGTGGGCAGTGTAAGCAGAGCCTTTACACCATGACTGACAAGGATGACCATGTTGTTATCTCTGATGAGCATTACTGCCCACTTGGAGTGGAACTGACTGATTCTAAAGAAGGTCGAAGGTCAGGACAGAGTTCTCCAGCCCAGACACCACAAAGCAAAAACTCCTCACCCCACTTCGAAGTATCCCCGTTGACCTTGAAGAACATCTGCGAAGACCCAGGTTTTTCAGTCAGATCTCAGCAAAATACAACAAGCCAGGAGTCTCAACCAGTCCCTGCTTTATCTGAAACCGGACATGCACGTCTACGACGAACCAAAAGCAATCCCTACCCTGATGAGCAAGCTCTGACAGACTACCTCAAAAGAATTTCAGATCAGACCCTCGCTGAGCAGGCCGAGGCCGCCTCTTTGGGAGGTTCCCATCCTCCGAGCCGTCAGTCGTCACTTACATGTCCTTTCCGATCAGACCAAAGTGATGAGCTTACACTACGTCCCTCTTCACCAGCACTGAGTCGAACTGATATCAGATACAGACAACGCTGTGCATCAGATACTGTCACAGACCGGAAACACTCTCTCCATTTAATACCAACACTGGATTCCACTTCTGATGATTCTTCACTGCACTCAAGTGTGGATGGAGGCGTTTGCATCAGTGACCACGTGGTTAGCAATGGATGTTTATTTGAGTCCTGTGAGGAGGGAGGAGAGGCAGCTGGAATGGACTTCTGTCCAGCAGATCCTCTTCAAGTCAAGAAGAGCACCAGTCTGATGGACATCACGTTAGAGGACGCTGAAGCACGTAATCGCAGAGGGTCTTTACCTGGCTTCTCTCCAGGTATTGTGAACCTCAAAGTTTATTTGAAAAATATGTTTATAAAATATTAAATCAGGAGCTAATATAACATTTTATTCATTCTACATGAGTGTGTTGTCTTAATCAACCAATCAGGGCTCAACAATAAGTTGTTTTCTTCTAAAGTTTAGATTTTAGTTGCCCAGCCAACATTTTAACTTGCTAATCATCACAAAATATGACTTTTGTTTTTAGTTGGGCGTTAGCCAACTGGATATTATTATAGTGGTGAGAAATGAGCAGAATTTGCAAAACCAATGTAGAAATGCAAGAAAACAAACAAACATTTAAATTAGCAAAATAAATGAATGTACACATTTCAGTAACCATGCAGTAAATTTTTCATCAACTGGCTTCAGCTTGCCATCCATATTGTTGAGCAATGGTAAATCAAAAATTAGGTTTTGATATATTTATGGTAGGAAATTTACAAAATATCTTCGTGGAACATAATCTTTACTTAATATCCTAATGATTTTTGGCATAAAAGAAAAATCGATAATTTTGACCTATACAGTGTATTGTTGGATATTGCTACAAATATGGCCATGCTACTTATGACTGGTTTTGTGGTCCAGGGTCACATATGACCTGCCAAATACTATGTACTTTATCTTGCTACTTTAACTTGCTACTATTTAAATCATATGCATTTTTTATGCAAAACACTTTCACTTGCAGAAGAAATGAATCGACTGCACACAGGGTATTTCTACAATGGCATCGGTTACTGAAAGCTTTACTTTTGCATGATGCTGCATCCACATTGATCGTAGTTCCAAGAGCACTGTCATATTGGTCAGCGAGACAAAAAGTTACCGAGTGCACTTTTAATTGATAGTTCACCCAAAAGTGAACATTGTGTTATCATTTACTCACCCTCATGTTGTTCCAAACCTGTATGACTTACTTGCTTACACTTTATTTTAAGTTGTCCTTGTTACAGTGTAAATCTACATTTACTGAGTATAATTAATTAACTACATGTACTTACCATATAGGTAGGATTAGGATTTAGTGTTACTTGCATGTAATTATGCATAATTTATTGTTATTATAATAGTAAGTACATGTAACGTGCAACAAGGACACTTGCCACTTATTTTATTCTTTAGAACACAAAATAAGATATTTTGAGAAGTGTTTTTGTCTATACAATGGAAGTTAAAGGTCACCAAAACTGTTTAGGTTCCAGGTTTAAGTAATTTTTTACAGGGATTACAGAATTATTATTTTGGGGTGAACTCTCCCTTTAAAAACTTAAGGTTGTAGAAATTCAGTTTATTTAGTTGGTTATTTGCATGAAGAGTATTTTTAATAAGCTGTTGAATTTCAGTGTCACCTTCTGGCAGTCATCGAACCAACCATTTAAGAGCTGTAGTAGGTGCCAGGACTACTACTACTACCTCAGAATGCAGAAATCTCCTTCCTTCCCTCTACACTGAGGTGTGGAGTTGGGGGAGGGGCCAGGAAGGTCAGCTAGGTCATGGAGACTATTTGCCCAGGTACATTAGAGCCCTCATAAACACATAAGTGTTTTGTTTGTTTAACTGTTCATGTCCTTGACCACAGTGCATGACTGGAAACATATTTTGGTTTTCCTCCTACAGGTTACAGCCTCTCTGCATCAAGAGCTTAAGTAAAAAGGAAGTTGTCAAGATCACTGCTGGAGCAAATCACTCATTGGCACTGACAGCTCAATGCCAGGTAGAGAGGGACTTCAGAATATTTCTCCTTTCGATTATAGACTGCAACAGTGTCTTCAAAATTCTTCAGTAAGGCGTTTTAGGCCTGAACTGATTCATTGCATCTTTTTTATATTTTTGTATGTATATTTTTGCTAAGTACAAGACTGTATATTTATAAGGAAATTACTACTGTAATAATCCCTTAAAGCCTTGCAAGTGATGTAACAGCAGCCTGAGTCTCATTTCTGTCATTTTAAATGTTTTTTTTTTTTTAATATCAGAAAACTGTAGTATTGCATTTGAATGGGATTGTTTGATTTGTAAAAACTTTAAGTAGGTACTAGGTAGCTAGCTA
>NW_015628688.1:306795-311607 GCF_001515625.1 Sinocyclocheilus rhinocerous | reverse complement strand
TCAAAATATTGAGAAAATTGCCTTTAAAGTTGTCCAAATGAAGTTCTTATCAATGCATATTACTAATCAAAAATTAGGTTTTGATATATTTATGGTAGGAAATTTACAAAATATCTTCGTGGAACATAATCTTTACTTAATATCCTAATGATTTTTGGCATAAAAGAAAAATCGATAATTTTGACCCATACAGTGTATTGTTGGCTATTGCTACAAATATGGCCATGCTACTTATGACTGGTTTTGTGGTCCAGGGTCACATATGACCTGCCAAATACTATGTACTTTATCTTGCTACTTTAACTTGCTACTATTTAAATCATATGCATTTTTTATGCAAAACACTTTCACTTGCAGAAGAAATGAATCGACTGCACACAGGGTATTTCTACAATGGCATCGGTTACTGAAAGCTTTACTTTTGCATGATGCTGCATCCACATTGATCGTAGTTCCAAGAGCACTGTCATATTGGTCAGCGAGACAAAAAGTTACCGAGTGCACTTTTAATTGATAGTTCACCCAAAAGTGAACATTGTGTTATCATTTACTCACCCTCATGTTGTTCCAAACCTGTATGACTTACTTGCTTACACTTTATTTTAAGTTGTCCTTGTTACAGTGTAAATATACATTTACTGAGTATAATTAATTAACTACATGTACTTACCATATAGGTAGGATTAGGATTTAGTGTTACTTGCATGTAATTATGCATAATTTATTGTTATTATAATAGTAAGTACATGTAACGTGCAACAAGGACACTTGCCACTTATTTTATTCTTTAGAACACAAAATAAGATATTTTGAGAAGTGTTTTTGTCTATACAATGGAAGTTAAAGGTCACCAAAACTGTTTAGGTTCCAGGTTTAAGTAATTTTTTACAGGGATTACAGAATTATTATTTTGGGGTGAACTCTCCCTTTAAAAACTTAAGATTGTAGAAATTCAGTTTATTTAGTTGGTTATTTGCATGAAGAGTATTTTTAATAAGCTGTTGAATTTCAGTGTCACCTTCTGGCAGTCATCGAACCAACCATTTAAGAGCTGTAGTAGGTGCCAGGACTACTACTACTACCTCAGAATGCAGAAATCTCCTTCCTTCCCTCTACACTGAGGTGTGGAGTTGGGGGAGGGGCCAGGAAGGTCAGCTAGGTCATGGAGACTATTTGCCCAGGTACATTAGAGCCCTCATAAACACATAAGTGTTTTGTTTGTTTAACTGTTCATGTCCTTGACCACAGTGCATGACTGGAAACATATTTTGGTTTTCCTCCTACAGGTTACAGCCTCTCTGCATCAAGAGCTTAAGTAAAAAGGAAGTTGTCAAGATCACTGCTGGAGCAAATCACTCATTGGCACTGACAGCTCAATGCCAGGTAGAGAGGGACTTCAGAATATTGCTCCTTTCGATTATAGACTGCAACAGTGTCTTCAAAATTCTTCAGTAAGGCGTTTTAGGCCTGAACTGATTCATTGCATCTTTTTTATATTTTTGTATGTATATTTTTGCTAAGTACAAGACTGTATATTTATAAGGAAATTACTACTGTAATAATCCCTTAAAGCCTTGCAAGTGATGTAACAGCAGCCTGAGTCTCATTTCTGTCATTTTAAATTTTTTTTTTTTTTTATATCAGAAAACTGTAGTATTGCATTTGAATGGGATTGTTTGATTTGTAAAAACTTTAAGTAGGTACTAGGTAGCTAGCTAATGTTACCCTACCAGCTGTCAAAACATAAGCACAATCCTGCTAGTCATGATTGCCATTATGATAACAGCAACTTCTCTTATCAGAGGCTCTTGTCTCATTATTGTAAGTAGTAGTGTAGTGCTGCTCCTTGAATTTGGCTGTTAAATACAGTGAAGTTGCATATGATTGAACACCTTGTAGCTTACGTTAGGTCTGTTTTGAATGTTTAGGCCACTGTAATTTTAGTTTTATTTATATACTTTACTATTTACTTTTTATTACAATTTTAGTTTATATGTTAGCAATTTTGTTAGTAATTTTTGTTGTAATTTTTTTCCTTTTTTTAAATTTACTATAGCTTCAATATATTTTTGTTTAATTTTAAAAATTGTAATACTTCAACTTAAACTTAGTTATTTCTGTTACATGCCAAAGCAACATGTCTAATTTCCATTTAAGCTTTTTAAGTATTTATATTTCATCTTTATTACGATTAGCGAAAATAATTATTAATAGTTTAACTATTAGTATATAGTTATATAGTATAACAAATGTTTCTCTTCCTCATAACAATAAGTGTGTATTTCTTCTCTCTCACAGGTTTATTCCTGGGGAAGTGACAAATTTGGACAGCTGGGTCGTATAAATGCTCCTAGCACAGTTCCTAATCTCGCCATGGTAATTTATTGATGATATGCAATCACTTTTTCTGCAGACCTTCCCTTTTAAGGCATACAGTTCCCTGTATTAAAATGAATGTGCTTTTGTGTGACGATAGATTTCTGAGGGTATCCGTGTGTGGGACGTGGCAGCAGGGCAAACGCACACTTTGCTGCTGGCTGATGGAGACTGTTATCAGCCCATACTGTACTACAGTGGAGAGCAGGTGCTGGAGAGCACTGACAGCGCTCATCCCCTCTCCGGGACCTACACCCAGACGCCCACCCTTCTGCCCTTCTGCATGAATGTTCGTACAGACCGTTATGAAAGTTTATGCTGTTGATACAGTTATTTTTTACTGCGTGTAGGCTGTGTTGTAAAATAACATCCACATTTATTAATTTTACACAATAAACTCATAAATTAGCTGATGCCATCCTACTTCACTGAAGATTGTTGTACACAGAGTACATCATTACAATACATACCACAAAATTAGTAGCAAAGAAAAAGGGGGAAAAAAATATTCAAAATAATAACAAAATATGATCAAATAAAATAGACATTCCAAAAGATATCTAAAAAATAAACTGCAAGATTTATTATATAACTAACTATTATATAACTTTTAGATTTATTTTTGTTAATAAATCTGAAAGAAAATATAAATATTAGATGGAAACCTTAAACTAAACGAAAATTAGAAATGTTGTCAACTGAAATATGTTGAAGTACTAAAAATTACTAAATGAAATAAAAATAATGCTTAAACTGAAATAAAAACTAAATCAAAGTATTATAAAGAGTTATAAAAGTTTATAGATATTTTTTTAAAACGAAATATAAAAATTACAAAAGAATAAAATTACTGCAAATTAAGGTAAAATTAAAATGAAAACTTAAAATATAAAAAATTAATTCAAAATATTAACTTGGTATATAAATAATAAGTTGCTTATTAATAATTTTGCCAGCAAGTATCAGTGATTGGTTGATATACATAATGTAAGGTAATGGCATTCATTTTAATGTTTGTGATTTACTGTTTTATGTAAAGCAGCAATTTACTATAAATTGGCTGTGTCCTTTGTTTAGATTGGCTATGTGAGCAAAGTGTTTGGGGGAGGACTGAATTGTTTGGCCTTGGCTGATCAGAACGCAATGGGTTTCATAGCTACAATCCATGAACTCGCTTCGGCAGAGAGGAAATTCTACTGCACCCTCAGTAAGGTGAAGAGCGAAATCCTGAGCCCCCTGCTAGCCCGTGGTATGTAACAGATTGATTTACTCATTGCACATTTTGGATTGTTTGGATAATGGATTGTTATTGGGTTTTATAATTTGATATGGATTGTATCTGCTCTGCCATAATGTAGCGAGTTTGGCCTTGTCTCTGGGTCAGTCCTCCATGTTGCTGTTTCAAGAGATGGCTGGTAGTTTCAGCAAGCTTTGCCATCTGACAGGACAGCACTCAGTATCCCTCACCAACTTCCTGCAGCGAGGAAAAGTGATCAAAACACTGGTCTTGATCAAGAACACAGACCTTTTCATGGACACATATAAAGAGTAAGTACTATTCAAACTATCACCTTTTATATTTTACAATCTCTATGATAACACCAGTGATGATGTTTTTCCTCAGGTACTGCGATCCAGTAGGAAACTTTCTTGTTATGGGAGGATTCCAGTCATTGCTGAAGCCCTCACAGTGCGTTGTCATAATCATTCATGTATTATCTATGGGCATCATTATAATATATGCAAATAATATATTTGGTCATGCATGATTTGTTTCTTCAGAGAATGCTTTGGGAAGAAACTGGAGTTGATACAGACTCTGCTAGAGCCCAAGGAGAAGAACACATCACCCTATGATCTGTTAGTCAACTTGTTTTATATGCCTTTGCAGCACCTGCATGGGTATAACAGATTACTTCTGAAACTAGCCCACTGCTTTGAAGTGGTAAGAAAATGATGTGATTCTCATTGTGCTCTTTAAAGGAATTAAAGTGGCTTAAAAATACATAACATAATCTTTTATTGTTTAGAACACTGAGGAATATGAATGGCTTCAGAATGGCTGCTCCAAATATGAAGATTTAGCTCGTCTTGTCAGCAAGCAGAGAAGAGATGCTGAGGCCACTTTCAGTTTCTGGAGGAACTTCAAAGGAAAGAATTCGGTATGGTGCAGAATGTGAACTTTTGTTGCAGTCACTTAATTTTAAGGCAGATAGTTGCAGTCCTGGCTTCTGATGATAGTACCTTCCTGACAGATCACTGTACAGCTCCCATAGCCATTGTTTTTGTTTTATAGCAGCATTCTTATATATTAAGGACTATGTGCATTATTCAGAAGTTTTGGGTTGGTAATTTTTTTTTTTATTGTTTGAATGTAGTTTAAAACTTGTTCCTGTATTTGCAAAGCTGTATTTTCAGCAGCCATTACTCCAGTCT
>NW_015628688.1:304089-306122 GCF_001515625.1 Sinocyclocheilus rhinocerous | reverse complement strand
AGTTGCATATGATTGAACACCTTGTAGCTTACGTTAGGTCTGTTTTGAATGTTTAGGCCACTGTAATTTTAGTTTTATTTATATACTTTACTATTTACTTTTTATTACAATTTTAGTTTATATGTTAGCAATTTTGTTAGTAATTTTTGTTGTAATTTTTTTCCTTTTTTTAAATTTACTATAGCTTCAATATATTTTTGTTTAATTTTAAAAATTGTAATACTTCAACTTAAACTTAGTTATTTCTGTTACATGCCGAAGCAACATGTCTAATTTCCATTTAAGCTTTTTAAGTATTTATATTTCATCTTTATTACGATTAGCGAAAATAATTATTAATAGTTTAACTATTAGTATATAGTTATATAGTATAACAAATGTTGATAACAGCAACTTCTCTTATCAGAGGCTCTTGTCTCATTATTGTAAGTAGTAGTGTAGTGCTGCTCCTTGAATTTGGCTGTTAAATACAGTTGCATATGATTGAACACCTTGTAGCTTACGTTAGGTCTGTTTTGAATGTTTAGGCCACTGTAATTTTAGTTTTATTTATATACTTTACTATTTACTTTTTATTACAATTTTAGTTTATATGTTAGCAATTTTGTTAGTAATTTTTGTTGTAATTTTTTTCCTTTTTTTAAATTTACTATAGCTTCAATATATTTTTGTTTAATTTTAAAAATTGTAATACTTCAACTTAAACTTAGTTATTTCTGTTACATGCCAAAGCAACATGTCTAATTTCCATTTAAGCTTTTTAAGTATTTATATTTCATCTTTATTATGATTAGCGAAAATAATTATTAATAGTTTAACTATTAGTATATAGTTATATAGTATAACAAATGTTTCTCTTCCTCATAACAATAAGTGTGTATTTCTTCTCTCTCACAGGTTTATTCCTGGGGAAGTGACAAATTTGGACAGCTGGGTCGTATAAATGCTCCTAGCACAGTTCCTAATCTCGCCATGGTAATTTATTGATGATATGCAATCACTTTTTCTGCAGACCTTCCCTTTTAAGGCATACAGTTCCCTGTATTAAAATGAATGTGCTTTTGTGTGACGATAGATTTCTGAGGGTATCCGTGTGTGGGACGTGGCAGCAGGGCAAACGCACACTTTGCTGCTGGCTGATGGAGACTGTTATCAGCCCATACTGTACTACAGTGGAGAGCAGGTGCTGGAGAGCACTGACAGCGCTCATCCCCTCTCCGGGACCTACACCCAGACGCCCACCCTTCTGCCCTTCTGCATGAATGTTCGTACAGACCGTTATGACAGTTTATTCTGTTGATACAGTTATTTATTTTTACTGTGTGTAGGCTGTTAGCAAAATAACATCTACATTTATTAGTGTTACACAATTAAACTTATAAATTATCTGAAGCCATCCTGCTTTACTGTAGAGTACACCATTACAAAACATAGCACAAAATCAGTGACAAAGAAAAGGAAAAAAATAATATTAATGATTAAATATTTTTTTTAAATAATAACAAAATAGCCAAAATAAAATAGACCTTCCAAAATACATCTAAAAATAAAACTGCTTTTTAGTTATATTATTTGATGTATTTTTGTTAATAAATCTAAAAGAAAATAGCAGTCTTAGATGAAAAACTAAATTAAAATTGGAAATGTTGCTGTGTCAAGTGAAATTCATTGAACTACTAAAAATAACTAAATTAAATAAAACTAGTGCCGTCAAATGATTAATCGCATCCAAAATAAAAGTTTTTGTTTACATATATGTATGTGTATGTGTATTATATGTATATATAAATACACACACATACAGTATATATATATTTAAAATATTTATGTATTTACATGCATACATTTATATTCATATTTATAAATGTATATTCCATTTTTTATATATAAATATATTTAATATATAAACATCAAATTTTTCTTAAATATATACATGCATGTGTGTGTATTTATATATACATAATAAATGTACACAGTACACACATATATATATATATATATATATATATATATATATCAGGGTTAACACAGAT
>NW_015628688.1:300510-303383 GCF_001515625.1 Sinocyclocheilus rhinocerous | reverse complement strand
CTTTTTAGTTATATTATTTGATGTATTTTTGTTAATAAATCTAAAAGAAAATAGCAGTCTTAGATGAAAAACTAAATTAAAATTGGAAATGTTGCTGTGTCAAGTGAAATTCATTGAACTACTAAAAATAACTAAATTAAATAAAACTAGTGCCGTCAAATGATTAATCGCATCCAAAATAAAAGTTTTTGTTTACATATATGTATGTGTACTGTGTATGTGTATTATATGTATATATAAATACACACACATACAGTATATATATTTAAAATATTTACATGTATTTACATGCATACATTTATATTCATATTTATAAATGTATATTCCATTTTTTATATATAAATATATTTAATATATAAACATCAAATTTTTCTTAAATATATACATGCATGTGTGTGTATTTATATGTACATAATAAATGTACACAGTACACACATATATATATATATTATGTAAACAAAAACTTTTATTTTGGATGCGATTAATCGTTTGACAGCACTAAATAAAACTAATGCTTACATCGAAATAAAAACTAAATAAAAGTATTTGTAAATATTTTTAAAAACAATGTAATACAAAATACAAAAACACATAACAAAATTACAACTACAAATAAAAATAAAAATGAAAACATATATAAAAATTTTATTCAAAATGTTGATAAAATCTGTAATAGTATGTAAATAATGAATTGAAACTGCTTTAGATACACTTGAATACATAATTTTTCCAGCAAGTATCAGTGATTGGTTAATGTATAATATACTGGAAGGTAATCACATTCATTTTAATATTTGTGATTTATTTAGATTGGCTATGTGAGTAAAGTGTTTGGGGGAGGACTGAATTGTTTGGCTTTGGCCGATCAAAACGCGACTGGTTTCATAGCTACAATCCATGAACTAGCTTCAGCAGAGAGGAAATTCTACTGCACCCTCAGTAAGGTGAAGAGCAAAATCCTGAGCCCCCTTCTAGCCCGTGGTATGTAACAGATTGTTTTACTCATTGCACATTTTGTTTTGAATTTGTGTATTGTTACTGTTTTTTATATTGTTTGTACCCACTCTGTTGTAATGTAGCAAGTTTGGCCTTGTCTCTGGGTCAGTCCTCCATGTTGCTGTTTCAAGAGATGGCTGGTAGTTTCAGCAAGCTTTGCCATCTGACAGGACAGCACTCGGTATCCCTCACCAACTTCCTGCAGCGAGGCAAAGTGATCAAAACACTGGTCTTGATCAAGAGCACAGACATTTTCATGGACACGTATAAAGAGTAAGTATTCAAACTCAAGAGACGTTAACATCTTTTATATTTTCAAATCTCTATGATAACATCAGTGATGATGTTTATCCTCAGGTACAGCGATCCAGTAGGAAACTTTCTTGTTATGGGAGGATTCCAGTCATTGCTGAAGCCCTCACAGTGCGTTTTCATACTCATTAATGTATCATCTATGGGCATCATTATAATATATGCAAATAATATATTTGGTCATGCATGATCTGTTTCTTCAGAGAATGCTTTGGGAAGAAGCTGGAGTTGATACAGACTCTGCTAGAGTCCAAGGAGAAGAATGCATCACCCTATGATCTGTTAGTCAACTTGTTTTATATGCCCTTGCAGCACCTGCATGGGTATAACAGATTACTTCTAAAACTAGCCCACTGCTTTGAAGTGGTAAGAAAATGATTTTCATTATGCTCTTTAAAGGAATGAAAGTGGCATAAAAATACATGACATAATCTTTTATTTTTTAGAACACTGAGGAATATGATTGGATTCAAAATGGCTGCTCCAAATATGAAGCTTTAGCCTGCCTTGTCAGCAAGCAGAGAAGAGCTGCTGAGGCCACTTTCAATTTCTGGAAGAACTTCAAAGGGAAGAATTCGGTATGGTGCAGAATGTGAATAATTAGTTGCAGTCCTGGCTTCTGATGATGTGCAGTAGTACCTGTCTGCCAGGTCACTGTGCAGCTCCCATAGCTGTTGTTTTTGTTGGATAGCAACATGCTTGTATATGAAGGACTACGTACATTACCATTTAAAAGTTTGGGGTTGGAAAGAAGTCTATTTATTTAATCAAAATGTATTTAATCAAAAGTACAATAAAACAGAAATATTGTGATATATTATTGCAATTTAAAATAGAAATATTGTAAAATAGTATTTGATATTTTTATTTGTATATATATTTTAAAATGGAATTTATTCCTGTATTGGCAAAGCTGAATTTGCAGCAGCCATTATTCTAGTCTTAAGTGTCACATGATCATTTGATGCTTAAGAAATATTTGACTGTTTTACAGTTTTCAGGATTCTTTGTTGAATAGAAATATCAAAAGAATAGCATTTATTTGAAATAGAAATCTTTTTTAACATCAGTTTTGATTAATGCATCCTTGCTGAATAAAAGTATTAATTCCTTTATAAAAACTTACTGACCCCAAACTTTTCTACAGTATATCCTCCAACTGAATTGTATTTTTGTTTCACAATAACGTCAATTTGCTTCTATCTTGCTGCATGTCTTGCTCTTTAGTTAAATTCACAATCGTTAGGTGTGCTGTCTAACATTTTAATGTTTTACAAACCTTTCTGTGCAGTAAGATTGGAAAATTCGCTTGTTTGCCCAGCAGCCATTTTAAATGTTTCCATTCAAATGCAAAAAAGAATTCATTTGTAAATGAAGTTGAGCGAACACAAAAAGCATATGAAGTTTTGACAGCTGATGCTTTAAGCATTCACATATATAACAAAATTCTCAGCGTGAAAACACTCTCATAAATGAGTAGGGATGTAACGATTCACTCAACTCACGATTCAATTCGAATCACGGTTTTGATTTCACGATTTGATTCACGTTTTTTTTTTTTTTTT
>NW_015628688.1:259915-298687 GCF_001515625.1 Sinocyclocheilus rhinocerous | reverse complement strand
TTTCCTTGGTTTCGGCTGTAAACAAAGCAAAGCAGCGCTGCATTATAAAAAGAAAAAATACCATCTAAACTTTTCTAAAGACTAATTTCCCTTCAGACATACATTCATATAAACTCCTACCTCTAAATGAATCGCGATTTGTTTAGCATCTCAACCAATTTGAATCGTCACATATTTGAATCGATTTTCTCAACCGGCTCGCGGTTAATCGTTACATCCCTATAAAATGAGTGCGTGTGAAGAGTACTTGCAGTATGCATTTGAGCAGTAACAATCTACTAAGATCAAGGCAAGTAGCAAATTAGATGAACTTTTCATTCTTACCACATATGTTGTCTTTACTAAGCAACAGTTTCTGGGTCAATACGAGAATTGTTTTAATAATCAACTAATAATAAGAAATGTTGGCCTGCTGTAGTGGTTCACGCATAATGCAATATAATCCGCCACTGTGAAAATGTACCAGTGTTTGGCTGGTGTTCATTTCCCTCCCTGTACTTGTGACTATACAGTATATTACTTCCACTGTATAATGTGGTTAAGTTGGCCTAGTTACTGTTTCCTTTAATGAAGTTGAATTGCTCAACGTGCTGCAAGACTAAATCGTGTCAGATATGACCACATAAGTTTCAGATATATTTCTGTTTAGTTAATGTGGAAACCTGTGTGTGGCCGGGTGGATTCATGTGCACACGTCATGTGTCTGCATGTGTGCGCCGTTCTCTTTACGTGACCTTCTCTTTCTCAGGAATCCCTGCGTAAGCCGTCTCGTCGTCTGGTTTGTGAGAGCAGTAATAAAGCTCTGACGTTACAGAATGCTGGAAGATTCTCTGCCAGCTGGTTCATCCTCTTCAGTGATGTGCTGGTTCATGCACAGGTTAATTAATTTTAACACAAAATTTACCACCCTGTAATTTTCATTACACTCATTTTTCATTTTATTCATGTTTTTTTTATTGTCTTCATTCATTCAGGGAACTATTCCATCAAAGAAGCTTGTGAGTATTGTGTTTTTAAATTCCTGCTTTCACAGAAGCAGTGTATACTTTACGGCTTGATTTGAGCCTGAAAAAAAAAAACATTATAAAGCCTGAAATGTCCACATGGAAATTGTTCCCATGCTAAGGCCTCTTCGTTTCTTCTTTTTGAAACATCAGCTGGCATCTTTTCCCTTTTTTTTTTTTTTGCTTCTAATTGAAGTTCATTATTCTGCCAATGAAAGATGCATGTAGAGTCATGCTATATTGTAATCAGATTAAGGGAAAGAGTGGGCAACAGAGTTGATAGTGTGAATGTTAAACTTTGCTTTAACATGGAATCTTTATGCACTAACTATTTTGTGCCCAATGTTAAACTTGTTTAAAACCGATCAGTGTGTTGAAGACGTGGCCTGGCAGATAGTGTGCATATTCCAATGTGAATTCAAGTCTTGCTTGTGTCATTTGCAACACATTCTCCCTGTCATTATTAGCCAGCATTGCTGGCTTTTTTTTGCAAAACATTGCTATTGTTTTGTTGCATTGTTAACTAAAACTACTATACTGTTAAATAAAGCTTAAGTAAAATATAAATGTTAGATGAAAAAATGTAAATATTGCATTGGCAAATAACTTGAATAATAAAAGTACTAAAACTAATATAAAAATAAAGCCATATAGAAATATGTATAAACGAACCCAATATAAATGACAGAAACACATAACAAAATTATTCAAATGAAAACTGAAAATATTAAGATAAAAGCTAGTTCAAAATTTTAATACATGCTATAATAGTATATAAATAATACTAGTACTACATCAGTAAAATGGCAGAAAACCAGAAATGGAATTAAAAAATAATAGTTAGGGCAACTTATAAAACATTTTGATCCTAGTTTTAAACTGGTTTTAAACACTGAATCTCCATTAATTTAAACTTTAAAAATATATCAGTTGTTGTTTTCGAGCGTGTGCGCGTGTGTGGTACAGGTATACCATGTCCCCACAAGGATAGTAAAACCTGCAATTTTTGATGATGTGGTTACAAAATGTAGATGTCCATGTGGAAATAGTTTTTAAAATCAGACTAAAAGTTTTTTTTTTTGTATTATTTATTTAGAAAAATTACAAGTGCCCATTTTTTGTAAGTGGTAGGTTTAGGGGTAGGGTTAGTGGATAGAATATAATGTTTGTACAATATAAGTGTCTATGTCTATGTAGAGTCATCATAAAACCAAAAAAAACATTGTGTGTGTATTTGTTTGTCGGGTATGCTGGCATATTGCGTCATATTGCTTTGTGGTTTTTTAAACTTGAACTGTGTATGTTCTGCTGTGATGTTTTCTTTGCACGCTTGGTTGGTCTGTGTTTCTTCTTGGTCTAATTTGCCAGTGATTTGAAAATGGCAATGACATTTAAATGTTTCAATTCCTCCCTTGTCTGCACACGCTTTTAATTACAGTTTTTTTTACAATGTCTAACCACTCACACACCTCAGAGGGGCTCTACTTCACCCATATACTATCATATCATGCCATAGCACATCATATTGTTCTGTTTCGTTGCATACTTTTTATTTCCTTAAAATGAAATGGATCTTTTTAACTGTTGATTTCTGCCTGTAGTTGTAGTAATATGTTTGGGTGTTGGGTGTGGTTTCCCTTGTGCAAGAGTAGTTACATGGGTGTGTGTTTGTGTGAATGGGTGGGTGAAGCTCCTTGAGGAACTGACAGTGTTTAATATGGCTAATGTGTTTTTTTCTTTCAGGCAAACCTGTTTTATTCACAAATTAGATGCATTTCCTGTTTAAAGGTGCCATAGAATGCATTGATACAATATTTTAAATTGTTCTCTGATATCTACATAGAAGGTATGTGGCTTAGGTAAGGGCAAAAAATCTCCAGAAACGGTTTTACATGTCCATTTACAACCCTAGGATTTGTCCCTAGAATTAAATGGTCTGTTTTTACCTTATTTGGAAGGGTCATGAATAATAAAGTTGAGCTCTGCTCTGATTGGCTGTTTCACAGTGCGGCTCAATGTTGAGCTCTGCTCTGATTGGCTGTTTCACAGTGTTGCTCATTTCAGTAGCTCACAGCAGGAAGAAACAGGGAAAATATATATTTCAATACATTCTCCCGCAGTTATATCGTTGGGTAATTATACTGTATATAAAATGCGGGCATCAGGGAGCCGCTATTAATATGCGGGGCATTGAAACTTATTTCGAATGCACGATCGCTTTTTACTTTCACTTTCAAAACTGTTATTATTCGACTATGCCAAGGTAAATACAGTTTTCCATTCTATGGCACCTTTAAATTTTATTTTCATGAATCTGCAGCAGCAGAGCAGAGGTTTTATTCCCTTCTTAATATACTGTAGATGAGGCAGTGGTTTGCTTATAATGTAACTGATTAAATTCTCTCTCTCTGTTTCTACAGTTCTCATCTCATTACGTCTATCCACTTGCTACACTCTGGGTGGAGCCCATCTCAGATGAAAGTGTGGGCCAGTAAGTTATCCATCTTAACATCTTTTATCTTTCGTTTTCAGTTTTAGTTCATTTGAATGTAATTTAGTTTAGCACGTGACATTTCATTAAATATTAAATGGTCTGGAATGGTCAACCCATCAACCAATGAAAAACGTTTCTGCCCCAGTTTAAACTATGACTGTCATTACTAGACATGGCCTTAAGCTGACCACACCTGAAGATAACTTTGTTGTTCTGGCAACATCCCCTTTGGAAAAGGTAATGCTCTTGATGCGGTAGGAATTTGGTTGAGAAGTTTTTCTGTTTTGCGTTAATTCTGCCATCCGCTGGCTTTCTGGTAGGGGAAGTGGCTGAGAGCCATTAACCAGGCCATTGAGGACGTGCTTGCTTTAGGCCTGAACGGAAGGACACGTGTGTCTAGAAGCAGCCAGAAAGGTGACCCACCTGTGTCACGCACGTCTACCTACACTTTCAGCAAAGAGGGCCGACTCAAAGATGCCACGTATGAGGGCCGCTGGGTGTCAGGCAAACCTCACGGCAAGTGAGTGCATGCCCATAATGACTGTTTGTATTCACACTCTATACAATAAAAAACATTCTTTCAAAAATTTCTCTCAATCACTTAAGCAGGGCTGTCATGCATTTATATTTTTTTCAGGGAACACCGGTGGTAGTCCTGCCTAACGTGCAAAAACCTTTGAATCCACTGTGGAGCATGTTGAATTAACTGTGGTTCACATGTACCTGTAACTTCTGTTCTTTTCTTTAATAGAGGGACTCTGAAGTGGCCAGAGGGGACAGTTTACTGTGGCACATTCAAGAACGGGTTGGAAGATGGGTCAGTATGCACAGTTTAAGATTAACATAAATACCTGTGTTTGCAGATTCTTTGTTATACACTAGCATTTATAGTGTTTGCAAAGACTTCTGTTATGAATAAATGCTGTTCTTTTGATCTTTCTATTCATCAATTATCCTGATAAAATAAAAACACATGACAGTTTCCACAAAAATATTAAGCAGCACAACTGTTTTCAACACTGGTAATAATGAAAAAAAAAAAGTCTCCTGAGCACCAAATCAACACATTAGAATGATCATGTGACACTGAAGACTGAAGTAATGACAGCTGAAAAGTCAGCCTTGATATCACAGGAATAAATTACTTTTTTTAAGATTCTAATAACAAAACAGTTATTTTAAATTGTAATAATATTTCACAAAATGACTGTTCACTATCTTGATAAAATAAATGCAGCCTTGGTGAGAATAACCATTTCTCTTTTCTTTGCAGATTTGGAGATTTTATGTCGCCCAACACAACCTTAAACAAGTTTGAGCGTTACCAAGGTCACTGGAAGGAGGGGAAAATACATGGCTTTGGCACATTTTGGTAATAATCATGTAAATGTGTATATTATAAAGCTCTTTGAACCATTATCAGTTAATGGGGGACCCTGAACATCTTAAATTGTTATAGTTGCCATCTAGTACCTTGCCCATGGTCTGATTGTGGTCTTTGCAGGTATGCTTCAGGTGAGGTATACGAGGGCTCATTCAGGGACAACATGTGTCATGGTCACGGCATGTTACGGAGTGGAAAGTTAGCCTCTCCTTCCTCCAGTAGTGTGTTTGTGGGCCAGTGGGTTCAAGGCAAGAGAACAGGCTATGGGGTGTGTGATGACTTCAGCAGGTATGTTCATTGTAGTTATCAAATTTGAGATTTTAAACATCCTCCTGAACAATTCATTAATATGGTTTTATATCTCCCAGAGGAGAGAAATACATGGGAATGTGGCTCGATGACCAGCGTCATGGAGTCGGAGTCGTTATAACTCAGTTTGGAATGTATTATGAAGGAATCTTCTGTAATAACAAGATGATGGTCAGTTGAGATGTTATTATATGCCTGCATTGAAGTGCCTGTAAATTGCTTATATTAAATATACACTTCTTTAGCTGTTTTGGCGCTAGATACAGTGTGTACTATTATTTGAGCAACTTACTATGTCTTTTGTCTGATGTAGGGCAATGGGACTCTTCTCTGTGATGATGACACAGTCTTTGAGGGAGAGTTTTTAGAGGACTGGACTCTGTGCGGAAAGGTATCTTTGAATTAATTTTACCAATTTCTGTCACAGTAAATCTATAGAAAATCTATTTGTGATTTGTGCATGTGAATGCTTCTGTGTATCTGAATCTCCTGTGGTTTTATGGATGTGAAGGGCGTTCTGTTCATGCCTAATGGTGACTCTTTGGATGGGGTCTTTGACGGTCACTGGGGAGCCGGTCTAAGAGTGGCTGGAACTTTTACAAAACCCTTTGAAGCTTTGAGGAGAGAAAGAAAGATACCGTAAGTGTGTCATGAATAATGCTTTGACCTACTGCATATTTATTTGTATTTTTTAATCTGTGTTTGCGTTTGTGTGTGTGTAGTGTGGCTGGTCAACACGCAGTGCCTGCAGAAGAAAAGTGGAAGGCAGTGTTTGATGAGTGCTGGAGTCGATTAGGCTGTGAAGGTCCTGGAGAAGGAGTGCATGAGAAAGCCTGGGAGAACATCGCCATCGCCCTCACTGCCAGACACAGACAACAGAGATACACCTCAGAGCACTACACACACACACACACACACACACACACACAAAACGATGAACAAGTAAAGGTGTGATCACACTTTGTAACATACAGTACAAAATGCTTTATACTCTGCAACATATAGTTAAGGGTTTAATGTTACACTCCAGGGCTTCTTTTTTTAAAATTAAATAACAAATACTAATTCAATAGTTCACCAAACTGGAACTTTGGTACACAAAAGACAAAACTTTTTTATTTGTATGCACAGGAATGTAAGTGAACAGAGCATGAATAAATCGTCAGTGATTTATGTTTGTCTATAGTCCAGAGGAGCTGAGCCGATCTCAAACTAAGATGCTGGAGAGCCTTGAGGTGATTCCTCAACATGTGGGCCCTGTTACTGCTGACTCCTACAACAGCATCCGTCGGTATCTCTTGAAGGTGAGATGTTCAAAGGCTTATTAACACCAAGTCTGCACAGCTGTACAGATGCATCAAAAAGCATTTGGACACTTATGGTCACAATTAAGAGTGTCATTGAATTAGATACAAAATATAAATCCAAGTGGCATCTGCAAACAGATGATGCTAGAGCTTTTTCAGAACTAATTTACTTTTCTAAGCCATGTTTGCAATGACACCAACTGGTGTGAAGGGGATTTTTAGTGAAGAGACCTGGCTTAATTTATATAGATCACAGATGTCTTAGCACAGTAACCACAGGTGGTCACATAGTCTTCATCTTGATTTTGATATTGTAAGATGTATATGATTTTCATTTAAAATAAATGCCATTTGGTTTAATCATTTCTTACATAATGCAGTTATACTACTGTTCAAAAGTTTGGGGTGGTTACTAACTCCCTTTAGGCCTGTGATACCCCTCATCACCCTCTGGGCTGGCTGCTGGAGACCCTTGTGACTGTGTACAGGATGACTTATGTTGGTGTGGGCTCTAATAGACGCTTCCTACAGCAGGCAGTGGAGGAGATCCAGTCGTACCTAACGCGCATATTTAAAATAGTCAGGTAACACTTCTCATGCTTCAATATGAGTTACCAGAAACCTTTAGTGCTTTAAAAGCCAGCAGAGCATTTTGCAAAGCTCATAGGAATCATTTGACTTGTTGTGAAGGTTCTGTTCTTCTTTTAGTTTTACTACTTCATTACTTAATGAACTCGGCTAAATGTAATAATGAGGTATACTGTTCATTTCATTACAGTCTCAGAGACCACTGCATACTTGATATTCCTTATAACCTTATAAGGAATATTAAGTAGGTTGTTGTTTTTCAAATATTTGTGTTACAAATATGTGCTGCAGGTTTCTGTTTCCTGGTCTCCCTGAGGATGGAGGTTTTATTTTGGATTCTTCCAGTTCCTCAGATGAGGGCACAGAGTCTCTTAACAGCAGTACACATTCAGAAACACCACAGCAGGGGTAAGACAGCATCACTGTCACTCGACTACTGTTTTGTTATTTCTGATTTTCGCACTTTTTAGTTGCATTACATTACATTAAGTTAAATTTACTCAGATCTATCTATTATCTATTGTCGATCTATTATATATTTAAAAATCTTTAGTAGCATTGTACATCTCTTTACTGTAACTTTTGATCATTTTAATGGATCCTTGCTGAATAAATGTTTCAATTCTTTAAAAATCGCTCTTACCACAGAAGATAAATAGATGTATACAATAGATGGATATAGTTACTTTCTGAAAGTATGACAGTCTTGTGTTGTGTTACTGCAGTTGGTTAGTGAGCAGCTCAAGTCTTATCCTGCCGGTGTTGCTGCCGAGGCTTTACCCTCCTCTCTTCACTCTCTACACACTAGAGAAAGAGAGAGAGGAGGAGGTGTACTGGAACTGTGTGTTAAGACTCAACAAGCAGCCTGATCTTGCTCTTCTAGCCTTCCTTGGAGTACAACAGTAAGTGACAATAGTAACAGTACCATATGAAATATTATTCTTTTACAGTGTTTATGATACATTTATACTGACCCTAAAAAGTATTTGGACACTTAAGTCATTGCAGTACATGGAAAATATCAAACTAACTGGCATTCATGTTAAACATATGGCACAAAAACTTTTTTCAAATAGGACATCATGAAAAGAAGTTTGGTTGATGAAACAATGGATATATTTGATATATGATATTTGGACACCAAAATATCATGTCCTTGGTAATTAATTAGAAGGCATTGCAAAAATGCATTAGTAGTCGATTCACTTTCACAATTTGCAGTAGTCAGTCAGCACTTTCTATGAAGACTATTTATAATGCAGTGCATTTATAAGAGTATTCTTACTTTATTATAATGCGTGCATAGTGCCTTATGAAAATAATAAAAAAAAAACTTGTATGTATCATCTCATGAAAAATCGTAATGACAGTTTTAATATTATTTTTCTGACCTATTTGTGGTTATACCTTTAAAGAGTATGATGAATTATAACACGTAATAAACACCATGTTATGTCCACTTAACTTATAATGGAGTATAGTTCCCATATTTGTAATGTATTGTTAGTCCCTTATCTTGACAAAGTCTTCTTGTAATCCAAAAGGCTTTATAATGTGGTCATAATCATTTCAAAGTGTTCATTGTCTGATTTTAGTAAAGTAACCAAGGTTTTGTCTATTCTTAAACAGCCATAAGATACTATGAGATGGTTACAAGACATTAAACTTCAAAAATGTCAAGATATGAGACTCATAATACATTATAACCATAGAAACTATAATGGTAACTTGGATATAATGTGTTAATCATGTGTTAAAAGTAATCATTCACTTAAAAATGATAACCAGTATTAAAATTTATTATAACTTGTGTTATGATTATTCATGAGATCATACAAAATACGTTTTTATAAGGCATTATGCATGCAAAAGGCAATATTATATTTGCTATGTTTAATATTTCAAACCCAATGAAATTAAATGTGTTTTTTTGCTATTTTTAAGCATATAAACATTTAATTTCATAAGCGTGCAAATACTTTTTGTGGCCCCTGCATATACAGTAATAACCAATCAAAGCCCCAGGCCAGGAAGGACGGTGGTTTTTACAATGTTGAGTTGAATCAATGTCATTTTGTTTTCCAGAAAGTTCTGCCCAGTTTCTATCTCTGTATTGGGAGAGAAAAAGCAGGTAATGCTTTCTGTCATTTCTAAGAAAATAATCAGTAATGACACTGATGGTAAAATATAACTTTATTGGTTTAATCGATTTTAATGGACAGGTCTTGCCTTGTACTAAAGACGCCTGCTTTGCAACTGCTGTTGAAACCCTGCAACAGATCAGGTAAAGATAGTCATGTGTGTAACAAAGGCAGAAAACAACAACAGGAACACTTCATTAGCTATCTCCTTTCTATTTTTATTTTTGCTTCTACAGCACAGCATTCACTCCCTCAGACAAGTTGCAGGTGATACAGCTGACCTTTGAGGAGATCACCCAGGACATGCAGGCTCTGCTTGGGCAAGATTTTCTGTGGTGCATGGATGACCTCTTTCCAATCTTCCTCTATGTGGTGCTCCGCGCACGGTACTTTTATAAACCTTTCACTGCATATGGACTTATTGGCAATAAAGTTATCAGTTGAAACATTAATGTATGTGCAGTTTGTCTGCCCACGTAAAGAACCTGTCACTTGTGAATGTGTAGGATCAGAAACCTGGGCTCTGAAGTGAGTCTGATAGAGGACCTTACAGACCCCAGTCTACAGCTGGGACAGCTTGGATTCATGTTGACAACTCTCAAGGTGAGAATTAAATTATATTTTCTTTTTTTTTTTTCACACAACTTCAGGTACAAATAACATTATTACTTATAAAATCATAAGGTTATGTCGTTAGAATATAAATTTTTACCTTGATTATTTAAGATTAGGCTTGTTAAATTCTTAGTTTGAAAGCTTAATGTAAATTTCTGAACTTGAATCTGAATAATAAATGTATGACATGACCTTTTAAAGTCTTTAAAGGGATCATCAGATGCCCATTTTCCACAAGTTGTTATGATTGTTTAGGGTCTTAATGAATAGTCTGTAACATAGTTTGGTTAAAATTTCTCAATGGTAGTGTAAAACAACACTCTTTTTTTCCCTGTCAAAAACAGCTCTTTTCATAGCGAGCTGTTTCCTTGCATGCCGCTTTAAATGCAAATGAGCTCTGCTCGCCCCGCCCCTCTCTTCTGAGCCGCTCTTTGAGAGACGGTAAACTTTAACTGCATTTGTTGTGAAACTTGCTAACTAGCACATTATTAGGAAAGGCAATTTGCAAATATTCATTAAAAAAACCTTACACTCACTTCTTCTGTAGGTGAAGCTGGATCACATATGATTTGCGTGAACATAAGCGCATTTAGGTAGATCGGGGGCGCATTCCCTTCAAAAACAAACGTAATCCACTGCGTCTTCAGCGACTCAGATGTCGGGAGTAAATGACGACTGCTATGTTCATTATTACATTTAACAACAGAACACCTCAATCGCTTAGGAGTCATTCTTGTCTACACCTAATTATTAAACAAATTTCAACTATCAAATGTGTTGATATTGGGTCAGTTGTGTTCAGCATGCAAAGATGATTATTGTGAATTAGGGCAGAACTATACTGCCCAAAAACTTTTTGACAAAATATTCAGTATCTTGATAATTATGTTTTCCACACATTTTTAACTACGAACACAACTAGGGATGTTCATTTCGGTTATTTTTCCTAACCGACAACCGGCGCTCGTTAACCGATTAGAATTGAATTAAATTAGAAAGGATAAGTGTCTGTGACCCGTTAAAAATACTAAAATTTGTTTCCCAGGGATTAATTTTACATGCGCAAAAAGCAGCAAACAACAGAACATGAGGATTCACATGGTCTTCATATCACATTACGCACCTGCAGCTAGGGATATGCCGGTATCAAATTTTCATGTTGCGATTAATTGCTAATGCTTTTATTATGGTATTCGGTATTATCACGATATTGAAATTTAGTTTAAAATAGTGCTGTCATAATACAGTATAACAGGTTTAATAACATTTTTCTTATAACAACATTTAAATGCAATAAAGCAATACTGGAAAAAAAAACACACTGCTCAGTTTAAATATGTAGTCAAATCTGTGCCGTTAAGTGCTATCACCATACCACCGTGATGTTATGCAAAACATTTTGTTTCACGTAGATATTGGAGCGCGAGTGAAGTAGGCTACATAATAAATAATAATTTGTCATTCAAATACATCGCGAATACGCATTAGGCCTATTTCTGAATGAAATAATAAAATGCGACTTATACGTGACTTGTGTGTTTTTTTTTTTTCTCTAAAAACACCATTTTTTATACATGTAGAGTATTTTAACCATGCAGCAAATCTTTTTAAATATTTTGATGAATTACAAAAAAAATAAAATAAATGACTCTTTAAACCGTTTAACTGATTGTATTAATCGGTCAGGGAAATGATTTAACGAGATTAAAAAAACACTGGGTGGATCTTTATTATTATAGGGTGGTTGTGTACACACACTGCCTCCACACATTTCAGTTCAAACAACTTGTAAAAGTGCATGTCGCATCCGATGACCCCTTTAAGGATTTGATGAATTTTAAGGATAATCTCATCACACACAATCACTGGTCCCCTTTCATTCTCTTCCATGTTTTACTTTAATCTCTTTCTGGCTGTTTATCTCTGCCCTTAGGCTTGCTACAACCAGATTCAGCTTGAGAAGACGACATAGGAGGGGTTGGTTTGTGAGTGGTCTTACGGAGTAGGTGCCATTTAAATAGACACGGATTACAGGTCAAGTCAAGATGTGCTTATTTATTTCAGGTCTCAGAAATAAGCTCACTTTCCATTCATCTCTCTTAAGCACTGTTCTACAGAGATTACTTCAATTGTTATAACTGTTGAGACTCTCACATTGACCATCTGACTGACAGTAAAGTTACCCCTTGAAAAAACATTCAAGTACATTTCAACACCCACATTACCTGGGCAGAAAAGAGACTTTTTCTGTTTTATACAAGATAGCAGAATAAACACTCCGCATGTGTCACTAAGGTTATTATTAAATGCAATTTTGGTAATAACTGACACTCGTTACTATATATAATATTCTGTATCAATCTGTCTCTGGCTTTTGTACTGATACTCAAATATCAGAACTTACACAAAAAAACAATGAGGGGTTTTGAATGAATTCTCTCGGATTGACAGTGACTTTAACAAATACATTTACCCTGTATAGAAATACAGTAATAAACTAAAACCACCCTTATTTATATAAGCAACAGCAATAAATGTCAAATATTTTGCTATAGAAAACCCATACCTAAACTACTGTCGGCAAGTTTTTTTTATTTTTATTTTTTATGTTTTTTGAAAAAAAAAAAGTATCTTATGCTTAACAATGCAGCATGTATTTGATCAACATACAGCAAAAGAAGTAATATTATTTCAAATTTAATATTATTTCAATTTAAAATAACTTTTGTTATATAATTTATTTCTGCTATGCAAAGCTGAATTTTCATTACTCCAGTCTTCAGTGTCACATGATCCTTCAGAAATCATTCTAATATGCTGATTTGCTGCTTACGAAATATTTATTATTATTATGAGTGCTGAAAACAGTTATGCTGTTTAAAATTTTGTGCTTACTGTTGAAAATTTCAGTCACTTTTAGTCAATTTACTGCATCCTTGCTGTATAAAAGTTTTAATTTCTTTCAAAATTTCTTACTGATCCCAAACTTTTGAACGGTAGTGTACAAAAATTATCCTTCTTAAGGAACTTGGTTCATTATCACTGGCTTTAGGAAATTCACTAAAATGAGTCAGGCTTTCCGGTGCTTTTTAAGAGAGAGATTCAAGGAGACAGCATGTGCTATTTTGTTCATTTGCACCGTTGTAAAGCAGTGGCATCAGTTTTTAGAAAACATAACTTGTTACTGCAAACGCTTTGAAAATAGTTACTGTCACCCTACTGAAAAATGTAAACAAGTTCATAGTATCGCTACTTTTAACTTGTAATCAAAACTAAAAGAAATCCTAAAGCTGCATCCCTAGTAATAAGTACAGTGTAGTTTTTTTATTGGGTTACTGGTTTTGTTGCCATTTTGCACATAAATAAATTTGAAGTCTTGCGAATGCGATGTAGGTATTATAAACTGCAAGTAGAGATTTTTGACTTAATAGTGTTATTGAAGCCCCTACATGTAAAGTCAAACAATATTGAGTTGTATTTTAAAATTTACATGTATAATCCATCTGTGTAACTTTGAAACACCATGGGTATTTTGAGAAGTGGTTTCCATTTCAGCATGACGTGAAACTTTTTACTGTATGAAATTTGATTTAGTTGTAATTATATTATCTAGTCTTATCAAGCTGTATCAGAGTGAATTTAAGAAATTTTTAGAACTAATACACTGAAGACTAAAGTAATATTTTTTTATGCCTATTTGCTGTTGACTAAAGATGTGGCATTCAACACTATGCAATAAGGGAGTACAAATTTAAATGGCAGGGCCCCTAAAGGACCTCAGCATGTAGTATTTTGCACTGGAAAAAGTAGCAATAACCTTCACATTTTGCTTGTTTCACGAATGCCTTTATTCATGAATCTGTGTGTGTGCACGTGTGTGTGTGTGTGTGTGTGTGTGTGTGCACGCGTGTGTGTGCGCGTGTGTGTGTGTGTGTGTGTGTGTGTGCGTGTGTTTTCCTCTAAATGAATCTTTTGTACATTTGAACATGCACTGAGTTTTGCTGATGTCACACAGCCTTGTTGTAAGATCTGGTTGGAGGATGTGCATATATATGACTTGCTAATAAGAAATGAAACAAACAATAACTTTATAGAATAATTTTCTAAATTTTTTAAAAATCTTTGAATATCCAAAAATTACAACCAGCTAATTATTTGCAAATTATATTATTGTCTGATTAATCTTCCTCCCAGTATTTCAGTTTGTCACTAGTTAGGTCATTGTCATTGGCTAAGGATTGCATATGAAGATTAAAAAGACAACCGCACCTTTACTGTTAAATATAAAGGCTGATTTTTATTTTATTTTTTTCAGAAGATTACTGGTTTTGATAAATTACTGTCATTGTTGATCTAAATGTACTGTCACCTTGAAAATGAATTTGTTCAACACGGTTTGACAACACAATTTGTAATTGAAATCATATGAAAAAGCAATAATTGAACTGTTTTGTAAACAGTTTTCTGGCAGACTACTTTCACTGTTTTAATAAAAAATGGCATAACTGGGAGATAAACCTTATGTTGTCATTTTCCTTTCCTTCACCTTGCTTGTATAGTTATGAACTGATAATAATATAGATAACAGAAAGAGTTGATGAGGTTCAATTTAAGACCATTAGTGCTGGTAAAGTAACATCTGTGACTTATCAGCAATGTGATGTCCTGGATTATAGCTCAGACTTTTTTACAGTTGAAAAAATCTTCAGGCCATCCAAAATGAAGATGAGGATTTTTTTTTTCTTCATCAGAAGAGATTTGGAGAAAATTAGTATAACATCACTTGCTCACCAATGGATCCTCTGCAGTAAATGGGTGCCATCAGAATGAGAGTCCAAACAAATGATAAAAACATCACAATAATCCACAAGTAATCCACACAACTCCAGTCCATCAATTAACATCTTGTGAAATGAAAAGCTGCTTATTTGTAAGAAACACATTTATCAAGACGTTTTTCTCACTTCTGACCAAAATACAAGTCCATAATAACTTTTAGTCCATCCCCCGTTGTCCTCTCACATCAAAATACACCAACATATTTGTTTAGAACTGTTTTGGAGTGTTTTTGCTTGTAAAGAGTTCTTGATCTGTGTGTATTTCTCTCCTAATTCAGACGAGACAACTTTTTCAGAAGAAAGCAATACTATGGTTAGACTCATATTTTAGCCGGAAGCAGCAGTTTGAAGTTAAAAACACCTTAATGATTGATTTGTTTGTTAGAAACCTGTATTAGACTTTTGTAACGTCGTATTGTGATGTTTTTATCAGCTGTTTATGCTCATATTCTGATGGCACCCATTCACTGCACAGAATCAAATAGTGAGCAAGTGATGTAATGCTAAATTTCTTCAAATCTTTTTGGATGAAGAAATAAACTCCTCTTCATCTTGGATGGCCTGAGAGTTTCTGGATGAACCGTTCCTTTAAAATAATGCTCATTGCTTCATGAAATGTTTTTTTCTGTCTATTTAGTGTCTATTCATTTGATTGCAATTGTTATTAAGTTAAGTCGACTGGCATTGTGTTTTTATCTTTGTCTATTGTGTAATGATAATGTCATGAGTTTTTTTTTTATTTATGTGATGTTTTTTTATGATTCTTATTTTCCATTTTTTCTGTAAAGTTGGTAGGGCCGTATTGTGTAAGTGTGAGTGTGTCTATGGAGCTCTAAAAGCAGGAGGAGGTAAGAAGCTTTGAGTGGCAGGCGGTCCTATGGAAGTGCTCGCCGAGAGAGGCCGGCCCCTCGCAGGATTAAGTGGGATAGAAAAGGATTACAATCTGAGTTTCTAGAGACATTTTATAGTAAAATAACATGCATGTTGTCAGGCCAGAAGCAGAAGATCACCTTAATATAAAGCTAAACTGACAAGATGCTCCACAGCTACCTGGTCTAAACGTAGGATGAAGAAGCCTCAGTGTGGTTTGGAGGAAAACAGTGGCAGGAGTGTAAGAAGGTAAGTGTAGCATCATAATCTAATCTTCACATGACGGCCTCTTGACCTGCTTTTGTAGCAGAGTTCAGAGATCACAATCGATGTGTAATTTCATTCTTAAAATGGATGAAACAGTTTCCAGATGACTTCCATTTGAGATGTTTTAATTGTATTGTAGACAATCTTTCTAACAAAAGACACTGACTAACCGTTATATTATTATATCTAACATAGGCTATCTCCAGAATAAAGGCTATAAAGTAGATAGGTTTCTTTTGAAGCATGTGTATTTTTATTAGAACTTTTTTATTCTAATTTATGTATTTTAATATGTTTTTATAATGTGTAATTTTTTAGTTTGAGACACTTAAATGTGTTCGTAATCGTTCATTAAAATGACAAATAGAAGCTATTATAGTTTGTACTTTAAAACACTGCAATCAGCTAACTCTGTAACGTTCCTGCCAGTTTTGCTCTCATAATTCATAATTTATGATTCTGCAGCAGAAATGCAAATTATGTTCTTGTTGTTGACATTGCTTTGTTTCATTCAATTTTTTCCTAAATAATCCTTCCTTCTCGTTAGGTTATTTTAATTTATTTTCAGTTAGAGGCACTTGAAAATGTTAGGAATACGGAATCAAAATGACCAGTTGAAGCTTAAGTTTTTTTTTTTAAAGCAAACATTCTTGTTTCTTTAAAACATCATTTGTAGCCAACGTGCAATGGTTCTGCCAGTTTTGCACTTATAATTTATAATTCTACAGCAGAAATGTAGATTGCACCCTTGTACTCTTAACATTGATTTGTTTTATAGGATTACAGTGATCTGATGAACAGAGAAATTTGTCCTGCGGCAATCAATGGAGGAGGATCCAGTGATGCAACCTGGACATGATGACAATGGTGCGTCTTTGCAAATACACAGAGCAGTGATGTTGTACCTTGACATGCACAAAGGTAAACCAGCAAATCAAATACTACAGAAAACTGAGTCTTGTTCTCTTTCACAGATGTAGGTTTGGCTCAGATCTTGACAGAAGTGGTAGAGGAAGTGAGACTGTCCATAGACAGAGACATTAACGGTGCCGATCTTCTGTACAGTCTCCTTAGTGCTCCTTGGCTTTACTCTCTTCTCAGGGTATGACGTGCTCATTCAATACTTATACCTATGACTATCCACTTTTGACATTATCCCAGGGCAGGTCATTGGACTCTGTGTGTGAAGAGTTTGCAGCTGTCTTGCACATGAAGGATTTGATATTTCCTGTAGGTATATGAGCGTCTGGTGCAGCACAGTGGAGATGCCCCAAGCCCATACCTGTCTTATTCCTCGAGACTATCTCAGGAGGTCAGTCAATGCATTTTATTACTGACTTTGCTTTGAAGGGCTAATTTACAAAGATGTCAAAATCTATGATCCTTCCTTCAGCCATCAATCATATGAAACTCTCATGTCATATATCATGCCATAAAACAGTCAAATTTAATCAATGAAACATGTTCATGTTAGTCAAAGACTACAGGACGTTCAGTGTATTTAATAGTAAAAAGCTATGTGAACTCACTGATTATATTAAGCAGACCTGGAACTGATTGATTTCAGCAGATTTCATTTTCCCATCATGCCTTGCTTCAGACTGTTAAAGGAGACTAAATGTTCAAATTAAGTGTTATTTTGTGTTTTTGCACATTAAGAAAGTTTATTTAAAAAGGAATAACTACGCACTACATTACAGTGATAGTCTTTAGAATTATATTAAGATGTGTTTGAGCTATTACTAGCCACCTGGATATGGGTTAACTTATTTTGATTATTTATTTTTAAAACAATTGTTACAAGTACAGTGAACTTTTTTCAAATGGTTTGAATTACTTTAACTCATCTGGTTTAACAGTGTATAATTATTTGTGAAACCATAAATTCCAAGTCTACCAAAACTACTCATGAGGGTGAGTAAATGATGATTTGAGCGCAATAGTATATTATAAGTCTTCTAAAGTCATACATACAGTAAGGGTGAGTAAATGATTCAAATATTTTCATTTCCAGGTGAAATAATCCTATCAGCCTCTATTTTCTTTTCATCATCGGTCTTCTGCTGTCCCACAGATTATGGCCAGTGTGCGAGGACTGGCTGCTCCCTCCTCTGAGGCACAAGAACTTTATATTCTGCTGAAACGCCCTCATATGCAGGTTAGAGTCTAATTTGGTTTGCATTTATTGCTATTATAACAATTTGATTATGGTGCATTTATGTAAATTAAATTTAGGTCAGTCTTTTTGACCTTTCATTATGTATTTCTCCCCAGGCTTTGCTCTCTGCTCATGATTCTGTGGCCCAGAGGGACTACGGTCCAGTGCTGCCGCCTCATCCTGACAAACTGCCTGACAATGAAGAGGCCATAAGGATTGTTTGCCTTGTGAAGAATAAACAGCCTCTGGTAAGCATGAAATCATAAATAGCACCGCAATTTCAGATATGTTACTGAACAGCTTAGCTGTAATCCCACTTAAATGTCCCTCGTTGCACTACAGTGCAATATCATGTAAAGGGTATATGGCATAAAATATTTTTTCTCATCTATGGTAAGATCTGTATGGTTACGTAATAACAGGTTTTAAAACCTATTCAGATCAGATGTTTGAGTCTTATTTTAGTACATAAATACAAATCCCACCGATCCTACCACTGGTTTTGAGCTTCAGTGTTCATTCTTATGATCACGGTGCTGTGTTATAATCTACAATGCTGTTTATTCCTAGATGGATGTTACAGTGAAATGAAAAAGGGTAAGACTTTATTTTACAGTCTCCATGTTATACATTACATGATGTATAAATAATTATATGCAACTAACCCTAAACCAAACCATAATGAAAAACATATCAAGAGTAACATCTCGTTTGTTCGTCTTGGAACAGTTTTTCTTCACTGAAGCTTTAACTCAAATCAATACTTTACCTTTGTGGCAGATAGAAACATAATAAGTGGAATAATGTAAAGCAAGAAGCTTGTTGTCACAAAATAATCCCCTTCAGAGAGATAACTTCCTGTTTTAGCCCATATCCAGTTCCATCCCAGTAAAGACAGATCATGTTGTCATTGCAACAGAATGTGCTTTTACTTGTCTATTATTTTGCCATATTGTAAGATCCCCACGATTTGTCTTGGTTTAATGTTTGTTGGTTAGCATGCTCATCCTGTTTTCTCACTTATAAGTGTGTCAAAGAGGGCAAGCCCAGTTACTGGAACAGCCTTAGGCGACTCACAGTGGAGAAACTGGCTTTAGCCAGGCGTTTTGGCTCAGGGGAACAGAGTCTTCTGGGGTCTGCAGGCGGTCTGTCATCTTCCATCAGTCTGCTGTTCTCAGAACAGCCGCACTCACTGCCCAGGTATCAGTCCACTGCGAGCTGCAACCTGGGCTGCCAAACTGCCCATCTCACGGGAGGAAGTCTGAACCTCTCAGCTCCGACTGTTTATGACTCTGTGGTTATGGGTAAGGCTCATCCTGTCCCAAAGACATCTACTGTTGGCCTGACAAGGCCAGACACTGTCTTACTGTGTTTAAACGTGAAACCAAACTAATCTATCCTGTTTTGTCCTTCATAACTTAAAGAGAACTGTGCAGATGGTGTAAAAACCATAGTCGAAGATCAACACCGTACATGCACAGCTTGCAGCACCTCATCTCTAGCCTACCCACGCTCATACTGCCCACGTGGATGTGGCCCCCATTCCCAGACAGCCCCCTCCAGCCCTCTGCTTCAACGGCACCACACTATAGGTGCCACCTGCTCTTCTCATCCAGCTCTGGTGTTCACGAAGCAACACAGCCTGGATGAGCTGAGGTCAGCTGTCCATACCGTTGCCAGTAGTATGGACCAGAGCATCAGCGAAGCTCAAGATCTCAGGCAGAAGATGGTAGAGGTAACAGAGAGAATGACGGACAGTGTGGAGGAAAACGCCAAGGCATTGAGTCTGTTGGTGGAAGTGGTGGACAAACTGCAGGGTCTTATTATTGCCAGCAAGTCTCCAGAAGTGACTTCCAGACCCCAACACGTCTCAAAAACGGCAAGCGGGCCCAACTTGCCTGGCCAGCCGATTGCACCAGCCAACGCTCCTTGTGTTTCATCCTCCTCCTCCTCCTCATCTTCATCCTCAACTGCATCGTCGTTTTCCTCCTTTTCTCTAAACTGTAACACGGATGTTCCTTATGTAGCACCACAATGCAACCCCTGCAAGTCTTCATCATGCCAGACCAGAAACAGGTCTGTAACACCAGGAAGTAAAACTGGACAGACTTCCCTATCAAATGGTTTGACGGCCTCCACTCCTAATGATGACTGTAATACAATACTCTGCCTCTCTAGCCAGAAGAAAAAGTCAAAGATGAGGAAATAAGAGTGACTGTGTTCCCACTTCTCTCTTCACTTTACTCTTTGCTGAAATTGCTGGTTTTGATTTTACCGAATGCTGCGGTGATGTTCTCTACAATGGAACTATCCAACAAGCAGGCAATTACTTGTTCTTTTTCTTTATTGTATCTCTTGTTCATCTCAACCACACTCAAGATTCATGGAACATTTCATTTGATTGGTGCTTGTCAACATTGTTCAAAAGTAAAACGTTTCCTTGCCTTCAAATAAAAACACTTCATTCAACATTCTACATTCTTCATCTGAAGCTCTTTCATCAACCCTATGTGTCTTTCCCATAAGTTCCTCTTTGACCTTTGTCACACTTTTAGTTTAGGTCAAGTCAGGCATGTTGACTGGATTTCACAATCTTATTACCACAGTGTCCGTCCTCCTAAAAATTTCATCAAAACGTGATCTCCATTGCACCCACAGCCTCCCTCCACTCATGTGCAGCAGTAAGATCGTCTGTGGGACATACCATGTGACGCCTGTTGTAATGGACAACCAACTAGTTGACCATTTTTGTATGTTTCCCATTTTTAGGAGGCAACTATTAGGAAGAATGAAAAAACAGGGAATATCTTTATTTCAAGGGTGATATATGGAGGACTGGCAGATCGCAGTGGTGAGTAACCTGTTGATATATATATTTTTTTTTCATTCATTCATTCGTTCATTTATCATTTATTTATTTATTTTATTTATTTATTCAGATACTTTTTGTTCTTTGAGCTCATACTTATCAAAGATTCTGAGTGGTTTAATCATGTAAATAAACTGATGCTAAAAGTTAAAAGTTGAAACAGAAGTAGCACCAGATAATTTCTTCTGAATTGTGATGTACACACCCATGAAATAGGTTATCAAAAAAGAAAAATGTGAAAAAAAAATTAAAATAAAACATGCATGGATGATTCATTCAAAATAAGATCAATAAAATGCATTTAGAAAATAGATTTCTTGCAGACTTTGCAGGTTAAGTGTATTTCTGAGCCGTTAACATCAAATAGTAGAGTGATAATTTTCATGTTTTTTAAAAGTAATAGACTAACAGTAGTAGTCTCTAATGTGTGTGTGTGTGTGTGTGTGTGTGTGCGTGCATGTCTTCTAGGACTTCTTCATCCTGGTGACAAGCTGGTGGAAGTGAATGGACAGAAAGTGCGGGGACTGCAGCCCGAGCACGTCATTCAGATGCTGGTAAAGTCAAGATAAAAACCTCTTTTGTGTTTCTTATATCCTTCCCATTACATAATATCTAAGACTTTCAAGCCATTACCTACTCTTATAATGACTGTATCCATTCATGCAGTGTCCCACATTTTATAGGTGCAATCTCAAGGAAATATTCTTTTTAAAGTGATCCCTAATACACCACAACCCACCAACAGCCAACCAGCCGTAAGTGCACAGTAAATATCTTAATTAAATATTAACTCTGCACTATGCGAGTATTATATTTAATAAATATATTTCTAATATTCTACAAATATATTTAATAAATTATTACATTTAATAAATACTCACTATATATAGTTCCTTTCTGTGTTAAAATAAAGACTTATTAAAAAGGTTAAAAATGTGATTGTTAAAGGGATAATTCTCCCAAAAATAAAAATTCTGTCATGAATTTCTCACCCTCATGTCGTTCCAAACCTGTAAGACCTTCGTTCATCTTCAGAACACAAATTAAGATATTTTTGATGAAATCCGAGAGCTTTCTGACCCTGCATAGACCGCAACGCAGCTGACACGTTCAAGGCCCAGAAAGTTAGTAAGGACATTGTTAAAATTGTCCATGTGGCATCAGTGGTTCAGCCGTAATTTTATGAAGCTATGAGAATACTTTTTGTGTGCAAAGAAAACAAAAATAACGACTTTATTCAACAATTTCTTCTCTTCCGTGTCGGTCTTCGATGCAATGTTACATGGACTATTTTAACAATGCCATTACTACCTTTCTGGGCCTTGAATTTTTAAGTTGCGTTGCTATCTATGCAGGGTCAGAAAGCTTTCGGATTTCATCAAAAAACTAAATTTAATTTGTGTTCCGAAGATGAATGAAGGCCTTACGGTTTGGAACGACATGCGGGTGAGTAATTAATTACAGAATTTAAATTTTGGGGTGAACTATCCCTTTGATTGTTTGTCTCTTGTCTCCCATTAGCTGTATGTGAGAGCCATGGTGAATTACAGTCCTCTGCAGGACCCTGCGATCCCCTGCCCAGATGCAGGCATGGCGTTCAGTAAAGGAGACTTGCCGAAGATTGTCGACCAGAGGGACATCCGATGGTGGCAGGCCAGGAAACTCCACAGTGCCTCATTGTGTTGTGGCCTCATCCCCTCCACTAACCAGTTCAGATAGTCAGTTTTGAATTATGCTTAATTAAGTTAAAAAATTATGTCATTGATAAATTTGTGAGCAAGATTGATATTTATTTCCATGTTTTGCAGTAAGCAAAGGGAGTTGTGGTGGTCCCAACCTTATCAGGCTCACACCTGCATCAGACCCTGTACGTTAATAACATACACACACCGATGTATGAACTTCTGTGCACTCTTTAAGATGTTGGTTGGCATCATAAGCCTCTTAACCCCTGCCCTCTCTCTACCCTGATCTAATTACTTTAAAGAAGCTTGAAAGTGAACTGTTCTTGGCATGATCCTTCCTTCATGACTGATTGACTAGTCCTGTCCACTTTGCACTCAACCGTTAAGGTGAAAGAAAGATAGATACTGTTATTTCTAAACACCAGATGATTCTTCTGCATATCCTTCTGAGGAATTAGGAGCATCTGAAGTTTGCAAGGTCCCTGAACATTTCAAGCTCATTTCAGGACGGATTGCTCAGTGTACTGCAGGCTTTGCATAGAGGCTGTTGTTGAAGGATGGAGAAGTTAAAACTATATAAGACTTAATGACCACAATCCTGTAGCTCATGACAAATTATGTTTTAAACCGATTTTTTAATCACAGTAGCAGAAACAGCTCATTTATATTATCTCAAGGTCAGAGAGAGTTATCTTTATTGAAAAATTCATCTTTACATATGTATTAAGTTGTACAAAGAATGCTGCTTATGATTTGCTAATTGCAGTCTTGATTACCCACAATGTTGCATTAATATTATTAATATATAATATCTTTATTTATTACTAGTCTAATTCTTTGTCATTTTCTTTGCTTTGGTATGTAAAGTGAGTGCAACAGATGTTGGTATGTATCTTTTTTGTCTTTCCCCATATTTTTAGTGTTAGCTTAGTATGTTTAAATTTATGACTAAAGTGTTTAGTTTTTAAACTGTACATTCAAATAATATATTGTATGCTCTTTGAAATATGGCACGTCACAGGTATTGCTTTCATAAAATCTTCACTATTGAGAACTGTTCAGTGTTTCATGTGATTTGTTTCTGTTAAATGAATTATCAACAAGAAAAAAATATATGAAACTTGTTTTTATCTATAAGGAATTGGCTTGAATTGAATTGTGAGAAATGGGTGTGTATGAACTAAATAGAGACGATTTTGATTTCATGTTGATTTCATTCGTTAAGAACATGTATAAAACATTTGTATTAGTTGTGTAGTGTGTTGAGTGTGACTCTCTTTGTTCTGAAGGAGAAGAGGAGACAACAGATGAGAACAAATGCATTGAAACAGGTGATTATCCCCCTGAATCCATATCTTAATTTATTTGACTTCTTTGTGGTAATATATGAAAGCTTGTTTCTGCACGGAATAAAAAATAGCAACTTCTCATCTCACAATTGTGACTTCTCTGAGTTTATATTTAGCAATTTCACAATTCTGAGAAAGAAACTCTTAATTGCAAGATATAAACTCAGAAAAAATCAAGTAAGAATTGTGAGATGTCAAATCAAAATTGTAACAAATTGTAAAAATAGTGGAAACGGTGGAAACAGGCTTCCTTAGTAATAGTATGGGTTGTCTGAATTTAACAGTGTTGAATTAATTTTTTTGTTCTTACAGACGAAGAAGATTTTGAGTTCGGTAGGTAAGTTTAACATTTTATGGAATGAGAGAATAATTTAGATTTTATGTAAATATTAGATTTTATGTAGATTCGCTGATTTGTTATTAAAACATTTGTCAATGATCTTTAATTGATCAAATCTTTGTTTTGCCCAGTGTCAGAGGAGGGTGAGAATGGTGAACATATGCAGGGATTATATATAGGTATGAAATCTGAATTACAAATGTAAATTTTGGCTCATATGAACACCTAAATGAAAAGTTAATTGTTTAATTGTTTGAATCAGCGGGGTTCCGACACAGTCTGCGTGTATGGAGAAGGAAATCATACAGAAAGCGAAAGCCGTCATGTTATTCCTGTGGTGTCAGCAGCTGCCATAACACCTCAGCCACCGTTTATGAAGAGGTGGTCCACTACCAGCGCCACATAGACGATCCCCCCTGTCTCATTGTGCTCATTGGTATGGTCCTCTTTGTGCAGGATAATTTTATCCATACATGAACGAACAATAACTATCATTTGTCTTATTGGCTGTTTTAAATTTGTCCTATTAAAGGCTTCACGCTTTTCCATGTTTTTCACAGCTCCATCAGGAGTTGGTGTAAATGAACTACGCAGGAGGCTAATCAAAATCAACCCTAATACGTACCAGGGACCAATATCTCGTATGTGGTCCATTTGATCCCTTTAACCTCTGACTTAAAGGTTCTGTAAGCTAGTTTTTTGAAATATGAAAAAATGTCCTGACTACCCTCAGATTTTGGAGGGCTGGATTTTAAAGAAAGGCTGTGTGTTTGAAGTTAACAAAATGTCTGAAATTGCTTACAGCATCTTACATTATTTAACAAAACGGTCTGATGTTATAAGTTGTCTCTTGTTTTGTTCAAGACACAACACGGTCCCAGAAAATGGGTGAGAAGAATGGCCGTGAATATCACTTTGTGACCAAGGAAGTGTTCGCGTACATGGTGGTTAATCACAAGTAATCTTATTGCTTATGTTTAAATACTTAAAAAATATATATATAGTTGGCAATCTGTTCTTGTGATTCGGCTTACTCTGGGGTGTTTTTTGTGTTTTTAACAATGTCCAGATTTCTTGAGTATGGACAGCATAATGGACACATGTACGGCACCAGCTTAGACTCGGTCCAAGATGTTTTGGACAATGGAAAAATATGTGTTATTGACCTTGAACCTCATGTAGGTGTTATTTATGTTTATCAAAACCACACTTATGTTTTTATCATTAGTTTGGTTGCAAACAGTGATGCACATGCACATATCTGTTTATTCCAGTGCATTCATTCAGTCAGAACCAAGAAGCTGAAGCCCTACATCATATATGTACGGCCTCCGTCTCCTGCCCGCATGAAGCAAACAAGAAAAGACCCACATTTTCTTTCCAATAGATACATCAAGAGATACTTTTATGTAAGATATGCATTTGATATTTCTTGCAGTACATTTTTTTCTGATAACAGGTTGATTAGCTGCTATGAACATAAGTAAAGAGTGTGTTCATGAATTCTGGTTATGACATGTAACACTGTCCCACTGGTTTTCTCAGGACAAAGACTTTGAGGAGATTGAGGAAGCAAGCAGGACTATGGAGGCCAAGTATCGTCAGTACTTTGACTGTGTGATTGTGAACGATGATCTGCAAGATTCATGCATGGATCTGTTCACGGCTATACAACATGCTCAAGAAGAACCACAGTGGATTCCTGCCAGCTGGTTTGCTCCTGATCATCCATGATGCAGAGACATGCATAAGAACAAACAAGGGAATTTTTGAATGGTTGTAATTAATGTAAAAGAACTGAATTTTGAAAAAACAAATGCCTTTGTTTGTAGTTTAGGAAAAATGAACTTTCATGTGTACCCCTGAGTAAAATCTTATTGGTGCAATTACTTTGTCATCAGCAATTGTCTGGATTATCATTTTACATACAGTACATATACTGTAAACACATATTTAGGCCTCGAGGGTCTTCACTAATGTCTTATGAGATCTATAGGTTTATTTCTGGTGATTTCAACTATGTTTACACTAGTGTAGAAGCTATTTTTGTGTCTGCTAAATGAAATGTAAATGTGGCATATTACACGTGTAAGATGTCAATATACAGTATATTGTAATATTTTTGAGTTCTATATGAATTTAGCCCATGCATGTGCTAAAGTTGAGTTGCAAATATGGCCAAGTCAAAAGAGCTCTCGCAAAAGCTATAGAGAAGAAATATCATTACAAAAGGCTGTAAGACGATTTTCAAGTCACTAAGGCTGATGATACACGGCAAATTTTTAAGCAATTTTGCCGGGCAGCTTTTTTTAAGCAACATTGCTTGGGCACTTTCCCATTGAGAATGGGTAACAAATTTCTATCTGGATACTTTAGATTGGTCGTGAGCCCTGTGTCTCACCTGGTTGCCTGTTGACGGCAGCATTGCTCCGTGTATCATCAGTCTAAAAGTTCCTAGAGACACAAATGTCAGCATTACTCATAAGTTTAAAAGGTGTTGTACCAGAAAAACTGATGGCATTAAAGAGAAAGCACAACATCATCAAGGGGAATACAATGTCTGATCAGAGCAAGATTTACTTGCAAGATGACCCGATGAAAGGATGAAGAAACATTTCAATGGAGCGTATCGGAAGAACACTATACAAACATGGCCTTCATGTCAGGACACCTTACCGAATGCCACTCTTCACAAATAATATAAAAGGCTGACTTGAATATGCTAAAATTAATTTGTGGAGTTCAGGAAAAAATGTTTTATAGAGTAATGTGACCAAACTTAACTTTTTGGACCCATGGACCCATGTCTGGTGCAAAAAAAGGCAAAGCTTATGAGCAGCAGAAGACCATTTCCATAGTCAAACGTGGTGGAGCAATCCTGTATGAAGGACATTATGGATTCTTTGAAGTATCAGGCTATTTTGGCAAAGATTGTGATGCCTTCAATACAGAGACTGAAACTGATGATCATTGGACTGCAGGGCAATTATCCAATAGTATACATCCAAAACTTCTGGGCTAAGATTTAAGAGGAGAGGTGTCGGAGGCTTGTGAGCACGTAGAGGCAACATTTATTATATGTTATAAAGAAGAAAAGATTCTCTGCAAAATTTGTCTTTTGGGGGTTGAATAATTTTGTACATTAATTTTGAGCCAAATGTGCATTAAATGTTCTATAATTTCAGATGCTTTGGTTGAATTGTTTTCTTATATTGTTTGCAGAATAGGCAGCAGAATGTCTTGCAGGTCAAGGGGTTGAATAATTTTGGCAAAGTGCTAATGGTTATCTTTCCAAACTTGTTTGGAAGGCTTGAGTTTAAATCTGTTTTTAATCTTCAAAACTATAGGATGGAGGGAAAGATTTAAAAAAAAAAAAATTGCATTAAAAAAATACCAAAGACATCTTAACACATCTCAAAGACATTTTTGAATCTGCCCTTTCTATCATTCATTAAGCATTTTATATATTGTCATATCATATTGTATTGGTTCACATATTATGTTGGCATATACCAGTGTCTGTCTGTCTATCTATCTATCTATCTAGAGGGAGAGAGAGAGAGAGAGAGAGAAAATGAATCCCTTTTCAAAATAAATCTAAACATGTTTTGAAATGTAACACTGAGTGTACTTATTCTTTTCACTTTGTGTATGTGCTTTTTATTGAAAAAAAAAATGAATTAAACGTATAAATGTGTAGGCCTATGATGTAATAGCTGTAGTTAATGGTGTGTAGATAAGGGGTTTTGTCATGGTGTTTATGTGTGGTTCTCTCAGGCTGTCCTCCTCACTCACCGATCTATGCCACACTAATTCCCTCCTTGGCAGATGCACGTCTGTGAGGATTAAGCCCAGGATTAGACAGCCTGACGGCACAGCCAAGACTCTCCTCATCTCACACCAACAGCTCCTGCGCCACGACTCCAGCCAGACAAGAATGGGAAGAAAACAAACGGTAAATTATGCCACACAGTATTATAGCAGATCCTTAGCATCAGTCATTTAAAATAAGCAGCGTGAGCTTTGACCACTGTCTATGGCTTTGACTGATAATGTGGTCAAGATAAAGACAAAGAGCACTGGATTTCGTGTGCGTATTGAGCCTTAGCCCATAATGTGTAAAACCCATGTATTTTTGTTTTGATTATTAGAGCGAGCTGTGTAGGATTTAGTTGTAACCTATATTTATATTTCTTTATGATCTGAATGGCAATATAAAGCTGTCAGGGTTAGTTGACTAGTCTGTTGACATGCACGTGATAGACTTTCACTGAAGTTCACAAATAGTAAATTCACACTTACTATTCACCTCCTTAACATAATATCTTCGCTATTTATCAGCTGGGCTCTTGTCTTGTGTATGTAGTGTCATATGTGTTTACATACATTACTGTGTGACCATGTGACCTGTTTATAATCTGGTATAACCAGACATGGATCACAACTGATTTAAATCACCTCTTAAACTTGCATGGTCAGGATACTGTAGCTACTCAAACACGTTTTGGTGACATACTGTAATATTATCTATCTATCTATCTATCTATCTATCTAAAAATATCAAATCTAAAAAAATACCTCTATCTCTCAATCTTCTAAAATATCTAGATCTAACCAGATAGATATTTGAGAGAAAGATCTGTTATTTTTTCTATCATTTTATGTATTATTAATTGCTTAATTATGAATTTCTATTTGCAATAGTTGGATGTTTTTGATTGTGATTTTGCTTACTGTCATTGACTTGCTAAGTGGTTAAAAGTGAGCATTTAAGTCAAGCAGAAAGAAGCAGTTCAATCAGTGTTGTTTACCTAAGTGCCCTCAAAATCTTCTCTCAGTAAAGTGCTATATCTAGCAAGAGGCTAATTTAAAGCTACATGCTCACTGTATGCTCACACAAACACTCTACATATTGACTTCAGTTGTAAGCAGGGTTTGAAATTAACACCCGCCAACACCGCAAAAGTGGGACAGGTAAAAATCAGCTGTGGCGGGTAACGCTGTCAAATCACTAGCCAATTTGGCGGGTTACTTTTCGTATGTTAAGTTCACTCATAAATTTTTTGGGGAAGTTCATGCAAGCCAAATCTGCGCAGGTTTAGCACAAATACTGAACTCGTGAGACATCATGACATTATCGAGTATATTGCAAAAACCAAACAAAACACACCTACAGAGAGGCACGCATTCTCGACGTGATGAAGTCTGGTTAGACCAGGGGTGCCCAAACTCGGTCCTGGAGGGCCGGTGTCCTGCAGAGTTTAGCTCCAACTTGCCTCAACACACCTGCCTTTAGGTTTCTAGTATGCCTAGTAAGAGCTTGATTAGCTGGTTCAGGTGTGTTTAATTGGGGTTGGAGCTAAACTCTTCAGGACACCGTCCCTCCAGGACCGAGTTTGGACACCCCTGGTTTAACCTAACCTAACCACTGCAACCACCCAAGTAAAAGCAGTTTGATTACAAGAGTGCATCAAATTAAAGAGAAAATACTTACATGCATTTTCTCATCAGGTGGGAAGATCTCCCTCTGAAGGTTCAATCGCAATGACTCACTTAACAGTGACTTGCTGCCACCTACTGGTGGTTTTAATTTCACATTTAAAGTATCTTTTCATTTTTTTAATAATTTCAAATATCACTATTCAACATTTCATGTTTAAAATATCAAAACATTATTTATGCATTTGTAACTGCAGTTTAAATCATTCCATGTCCCTCTAAGCTGCATTAACATAAATACATCTAAATGCCACTTCATAAGCAACTTCTGCAAAGATGAATTTTTTTGGGCTAGTAGAAGTTATGAATGGCCAGTAACTTAAAAATTTAGTAGCCAAATTGGCTGGTGAGTGAAAACGTTCATTTCAATCCCTGGTTGTAAGAAGTGGGTCTCATTTTCTTTGTTTTGTTTCCATTCAGTCCTGATTTTCGGGTGTGTGACATCAAGACACCAGCGGTCAGTTATCCTTGTTGAACATCTGAACATGTGAACAGGAAGTTTTAATAAAATCAATTATATTATTTGGCTTAGCCTTATTAACCCCAAAGCCTGTAATAGTTTCTATTGTACTTGGATTTCTAATCTAATTACTATAAAGGACTAGTGTAAACTGTAGACAAAGCTGACTGTCCTATTTCTACCTTTTATAGACAAAATGCCAAGTGTCAAACCCAAGAAAAAGAAAATCAAGAAGGACATTAATGAAGTTGAGGAACCACAAGGTAATTACACTTATAAATGCCTTATTTGATCTTAACAAGATCACTTTTTTAAAATCTAGATTATCTATCAAACATGAGTGATATTGTATCATGTACTGTACATTTTTATGTGTTTGCTGCTGGACAAATACATTCTTGTGAAGGCAATTAAGTGTAGTCCATTGGTGTAACAGCTACCTCTGCAGGTAGCCAGTGGAATAGTTCAAATACCCACACAAAACTGGCTTACTGTTTACTGCACATATTTTGTAGTTGCTTCTTTTCTTTCAAGGATAATAAATGTAGAATCTTGCAGCATTTGTCTCCTTTATATTTGTATAATCCCCAATAAACAACAGCAGGGCCCGAGCCAGCTATAGAAATGGAGGGTCTGGAGAGCCGCAGAGAGCCACTGACCCCTGAGCCTCAGGACAATCCACCACAGAAGAAGAAGAAGAAAAAGAAGGCACATACTTTTGGTAAATAATTTTTGTTAATGATATTCACATTTAATTTATGGATGTTATTTTCTTTTTTTTTAGATCAATTGTTCTTGATTTCATTGTTTTATAAGATGAGAGTGAACAGCAAGACCTTCCAAATGGAGATGTTCAAGAGCCTCATACAGATGATGAAGAAGTCACCAGAAAAAGCAAGAGAAAAAGGTGAGAAGCAAAAACTTTGAAAAGAAGTAAATACTTCTAAATACAGTAGTTTCATAGACGTTGTGATTGTATTATTCTCTACTGAGAATAATGTCCACTTCTTTTTGAAGGAAGGCTAAGATGATGGAAAACCAGTCTCATGATGAGCTCGGCGTGGAGGAGGAGGACATCATCACCGATGTGCACGCACCCATATCTCAGCGCTCTCTATTCTCAGCCCCTCTGGGTCACAGTCATCCGATCGGAAAAGTGTTTGTAGAAAAGAACCGTGAGTTTCATTTTAGATACATACATGTAATGATACTATCATTATACATAAATATACTGTATGCTAACAATGATATATTGGTCACACTTTATTTTAAGGTCCAATTCTCGCTATTAACAAACCATTAACTACAACTTTTGTTTCAATAAACAAATTTGCTGCTTATTAATGGTTAGTAAGGTAGTTAAGTTTAGGTATTGGATAGGATTAGAGAGGTAGAATATGGTCATGCAGAATATGTTATTTATAAGTACTAATAAACAGCCAATTTGTTAATAATAGGCATGTTAATAAGCAACTATTTAACAGTGAGAATTGGTCCCTATAATTGTTGCCAATGTATTAGTTATTAAACCCTTAATGTCTAAAAAAATCTCATATTCTGTATTATTGCTGATCCTATATTTATAGATCTGATTTATGTCAAAGACATATATACAGTGTGTGTATATATATATATATATATATATATATATATATATGTATATATGCAGTATTATGACAAGTATATTATATATAAATGTAGCCACTAAAATAGGATAAACTGTGACCTCTGACCCAGGCCGCTTCCAGGCGACTGATCGTTTGGATTTATCCCGTGACCATATGGAGGAGTACATGGAAGTCAGGCCCATGTGGAATACACGAGATGTCGCCATGAGGGTCCACAGCGGCTTCAGGTGGGTTTGGTTGGGAGATGATCTAACAGCTCTTATCAACGGGCTTCATGAGTTTGTCTAGTACTCATCAAGACCGTGACCTTTTCATGTGGTTTTCTTTTTGGAGCTTGTTGACTTGTTATGTGTTGAACTCAACTGCTAAAATTGCTGTTGCTTTCTGTGTAGGATCATTGGACTGTTCTCTCATGGGTTTCTGGCAGGATATGCGGTGTGGAATATCATTGTTGTGTATGTGTTAGCTGGAGAGCAGATGACCACTCTACATAACCTTCTCCAGCAGTACCACAGTCTGGCTTACCCAGCCCAGTCTCTGCTCTACCTCCTGCTGGCCATCAGCACCGTGTCTGCCTTTGACAGGTGTGTGGACGCATAGTAAGAACACAAGTGTCAATATAAGCAACAACAGTATAAACAATACATAATCATACTCCAAGCGATTTAAAATCGTATTTTAATGAGCAAATATATTGATTCCAATTCAATAAATAAGTGCTTTCACCGGGGATCCCCATACATTTTTGTCAGCTGTTCCCCTTTGACATTGAGATTTTAAGTTTAAATTTCAATACTTTAACAATATTTTTGCATGATCATGGTTCTTGGGTTGTGGCTAGAAGGGATACAGCTACGGCTGGAAACTAACAATAAATTAAATGTTCTACCTATTAGAATTGTTTTATTAATGTCTACACCTACCCCAACCCTAAACCTATCCCTTACAATAATGCAAAAACAGTAATTATTGTTGTACAGTGTGACAAAAATTACGCTATATTGATGAGCGCAAGCCCAGTAGCTGCAGCTCTATCTCTTCTAGCCTTAACCTGGTTCTTGCATGTCTGTGAATGGTCACATGACATGCAGTTAAAGAAAATATTTTATTTATCAGTTTTATTTTAAAGTCATTTGTTTTCATTTTACATTTTCATGATTTAATTATTTATTAAGTTTTCATCAGCTCGCGAACCGCTATGTGTTTGCAAAACCCAGTTTGGGAAAATCTGCACTAAGATTGAATCCCAAGACAACTGATAAGAGAATTTCGCAGAACTATCTGTTGTACAGTTTTTTGATTTGAGTGTTTGAAAATGTGGCTTATGTCATTTGACAAAATAAATGTTCGGAGTGAATTATCTGTACCCTCTTTACATCAGGGTGAATCTGGCCAAAGCATCCATGGCTCTTCGAGGATTTCTCACTCTTGATCCAGCGGCTCTTGCTTCCTTCTGTGAGTGAAAATCAATAAACTTTATCAACACAACACTTACCTCTGACCAGGCTTATTATAATTAACTATATAGACATTTAAATGGCTAATAATGACAAAAGCATGCACAACAAAATTACTTAAACATAGAGTAAAATTAAAACAAAAATATAAAAAACTCATGCAAAATATTAATAAAAACTACAAAAACTCAAGAAAAAAATAACACTGTCTCTGACAACACAAAGATATTTTTGGATATAAACCTTCTGTGTTTTTTGTCCTAGTATACTTTGCTGCTCTCATCCTGTCTCTGAGCCAGCAGATGACCAGTGATCGTATACATCTCTACCCCACAGCCAATGAAACGCTTTGGTGGGTTTGTCAAGCTAGGCATAATGTAATTCAACATAATAGCCTTAAAACATTATTGCAACAATCACCATATCATTCTGTAAGTGAAACTGATCTGTAGCACAAGGTTGAATACTTCACTAAATCACATGCAGTGATTGTTGTTTAGGCCCCCGGGTTCAGAACATCAGATTCTACAGCCCTGGATCGTGGTAAACCTGGTCGTAGCTCTTCTGGTTGGTCTAGCCTGGGTGTTTGTTGCTACACGACCAGACATGGACTACACTGAAGGTAAGTAGACCTACACAGAATGTGTGTGTGTGTGTGTGTGTGTCTTTTCCTCTTCATGTGTCTATTGTCACATCATCTTATTCCTCTATAGTCCACATCCTAACATAAGTACTATCTTTACTGTCAGAGTTTTTAATGGCGATGGAGGTGGAGGAGTATCCACGTCACGATGAGAAACATGAGCTGGCAGCCTAAAACACTGATACATGATGATTTACATTTATCAATGATCAGAAATTAACATTGTTTTGTGCTAAATGTTTTGATTTTACTTTATTGTTGACCTTGTTATATACTGTAGATAATAACTATGTAAAAATATAAATAAACTTTTTTGTCAAATTTCCTGTTTCCCTTTTTTGTTGATCTTCTAAGTGTGTATTTTAGAAGTACGACTTAAATAGTCGTGTGGTGTGTTGAATTCTTACTTTTTTTTTTTACAACAGATTTTTCATGTTTATGGATTCATAAGAACTGAATTTATAATATAGTTATTCAACAATTAGAAATATGTTGTTTAAATACTTTTACCAGAAGTATTGTATTACATACTGCAGGTTTGTAAGTTGCTTTGGATAGAAGCTACTAAAAGTGTGTGCTAAATTAATAAATGGAAGTAAATGTAGGACACTCCTGTCGATCACTTGATGTTTTATGTCAAATACACCCCGTTACCACTAAACGCATCATTAAAGAGCATGCATACACAAACACAAGTCATAGCACAAACTGAATTTTAATACTGTTGTTTCCAACTGGAGATTAAAGGAGTGAAATAATTCCTGACGGTAACTGTAACGTTATGACAACACAGGGGGTCGCAATTTCCAAAGGAATGTGAGACAGAAAAGTGCATCTTTTCAGTAGATGAAGAGTAATGCATTCTTTCAGTGTATATTATGTGTGATAATTCATTTTGATTAAAGATACATTATTGTTGTCAGGAAAAAAAAACGAGGAATGAGATACATAGTGATAAAGGTTTGTTTATCTGCTTTATCTGCTCAGCTTAATAAAGGTAGCACTTAACTTTCATTAATAACATCGAACATTGTTATTATATCATATACTGTAATGCTTAGATCACTGGTTAAATCAACCAAAAAAAGTAAAGAAATATAAATATTGTGGAACTTTTAATTCATACATGCTACTCGTCAAATGTTTTGATGTTTTTGAAAGAAGTAGGCCTTATCTTATGCTTACCAAGGGTGCATTTATTTGATCAATATTAATATCTCATATTGAGGTATTATTACAATTTAAAATAACTATTTTATATTTATATACATTTTAAAACATTAAGAAACTCAAGAAACATTTCTTATTTTCAATTCTGAAAAAAAAAAAACTGCAGCTGAATATTTTTATAGAAACTAAGATACACTACCATTCAAAAGTTTGAGGTAAGATTTTATACATTTATTTTATTAGTTCAAAAATGACCAAATTTATATTTCAGTTAGATTCTGTTCTTCTGAACTTTCATCACAGTTTCTACGAAAATATTAAGCAGCAAAAACTGTTCTCAACATTTATAATAATAAGAACTATTAATAACTGAGCACTAATAATAACTGATAACTGTGCACATTATCAGCATAGTAGATTGATTTCTGAAGAATCATGTGACACTGAAGACTGGTGTAATGGTCAGCTTTGCCATCACAGGAATAATTCACATTTGAAAATATCTTACAGTAGAAAACAGTTATTTTAAATTGTAATAATATTTCACACTACTGCTGATATTATTATATTATTGATCAATGCAGCCGTATCGCTCTTAAAAATAAAGGTTCTTTATTGGCATTGATGGCTCCACGAAGAACCTTTAACATCCATCATGGAACCTTTCTGTTCCACAAAAGGTTCTTCGTAGTGAAAAAAAAGTTGTTTATACTATTTAAATGTTGTTCACACTAAGAAAAAATGGTTCTTTTAAGAACTGATCACTGAAAAGTTAACCAAAAATGGTTCTTATTGCATCATTACGAAAACACCCTTTTGGAACCTAATTTTTTAAGAGTGTTGGTAAGCAAAAGAGACTTCTTTCAAAAACAAACAAAAAAAAATCTGAATTATTGCAAACCTTTAACCAGTAGTGTATATTTTCACATTTAAATGTAGAATATGGTATGGAATAGATGCTAATATTATTTTATTTTATATTATATTATATTATATTATATTATATTATATTATATTATATTATATTAATTATATTATATTATTGGTAAACGCGCTTCCCTGGCTTTCCCCAAAACTCCGCGGGAGGTGAAGCCGCTGCACTTCCTGTCGCTGGTTGCGCGTGGAGGGATGTAAAGATGGCGGAGCTTCAGATGCTGCTGGAGGAGGAAATCCCAGCGGGTCGCAGAGCGTTACTGGACAGCTTCACCAACCTTGAAAGAGTCGCCGAATACTGCGAAAGCAACTACGTACAGGTGAGCGGGCGAAACGTTGCACATACGCGGTGTTTTTGGAGTTGATGTGTGGAGAAGGAGCTGTTAGTGTCTATGTGGAGGCTGTTGATCATCTGTTGAAGCTGAGCACCAACTACTAAATGCATGCACGCACGCAACTGCGGCGTTCCCTTGTTGAAATAAACCATAAAAGTTTATAGCACTCTTAGGTGAGGCACTCTATGCGAAGACTACTTTGCGAGAGATGCGCTCAGGTTTGCAGTGATTGTAGCGCGTCGATAACAGTGATTAAATGATCATCTCGCACTGGGAAACTTTGTTCTGTTTCTCCACGCGAGTAAAACATCTGATAATGCACTTCAAATCAACTCATCGTTTGTTTTTACACATTTATAGACAGGTGACACTTTCTGTTACTCGTGATCATAGCGAACAAGTGCATCCTGACAGACTGCTAGAGGCTTATTGGAAGTCTTCCATACTGATGGCATGTGTCATTACAGGTTTATTTAAATCAGATTTTCTTTGAAGTGTAAATCACTTTAGGGATATGAATTGTGCTTGAACACTCATGTCAGTCGTGATCAGGAATTCCTCAAAATTCTTATTTAATATTTATTTGGCACACTAGTCATATCTGTATTGGTGAATTAAATGTTAATGTTTATGTACTAAAATTAATGTTTTAGTGCAGTGATGCACACTAGGGTCAGTTTTAGTGGTCTATTTATGGATGATGCCAATATTTTAGCAGGGTGACTAATGGTTAATATAAAGCACATTTGTTAAATTAAATAGTGTTAAATAGTGATGTCAAACGATTAATTGCATCCATAATAAAAGTTTGTTTACATAATATATGTGTGTGTAGTGTACTGTGTATATTTATTATGTATAAACACATGCATATATATATATATATTTATATATATTAAGAAAAATAAAATATTTATATTATTTATAATATAAATTATACACATAAATAAAAATTTATATATACATGTAAATACTTTTAAAATATATATATGTATGTGTGTGGATTTATGTACATAATAAATATACACAGTGCACACACATTTTATGTAGACACAAACTTATTAGGGATGCAATTAATTGCAATTAATCGTTTGACAGCACTAATTTAAAGATGGTATAACACACTGCAGTTTATATTTAACAATATTTAGTAAGTGCACGGGAAATCATATTAAAATAAAATAAATATTGTGTAGTACATGCTTACTTTCCAGTCAGTCTGATTGAAATCACCAATAAGTTTTGATGGGTTTCATCAGTGTTAACACACCTGCACATTACTGACAAATGTAAAAGCACTCTCTGTCCCATTCCACTGTGCTCTTTATGTGCTGAGCCCATCCCTGAAGCTGTTATATCCTGCGATAGCCAAAAGCAGTTTTGTGATTCTCAGCACTGATGCATGGATGCTCTTGCTTAGCAGTTCATGGCAATGTTTTTTTTAGTGCCAAGGCCACATTTTAAATATTTAGATTACTGTCTTTTAGAACAGAGACGTGAATGAAATGAGACTGCCTACAGGGGTAACTGAATAGAGGTGTGTTTCCCAAAAGCATCAGTTGCCAACTGTGTTTCGCAAGTTATATTGGTTACGACAGAACTTGTGACCATTGCATTGCGTTATAGGATTGTCTTTGTAAACAATACATGCTGTGGTGTCTTGAATTTGAATGAGCAATTTTAGTACACTCACTACACTGTAAAAAATTACCTGTAAATTTTACAGTAAAATACTGGCAGCAGGGTTGCCAGCCGGTTACTGTAATATTTACAGCAGTGTTGCTGTAATTTAACTTACAGCATTTCCCTGTATTTCCTGATTGCAGTAAATGACTATTTTTTAACAAAATTGCGGTATTTATTTTATTTTATTTTTTTACAGTAAACTACTTTAATGTGTGTATGCTGTAATATTAATGAATATTAATGACTAGCAGGTCAATTTTAAATTTAAACTATTCATTAACTGCATAAGCTTTAAACAACATTTAACTGCATAAAGTGTTGTATGATGCATAAATTAATTCACCTGTTATTTAACAAAACAAAAAAATTGACACTTCTTAAACAGGGCAAAGTTTATTTAATATATAACTTTCAAAATTGCATGAAAGAAATGTCATAAAACAGTGTATGTACTGTAGTAATACTTTGAATTCCAAAATAAATTGGACATGAAATTCAATAATATTAAATTACTTGAAACATATTACCATGCATAATTTTAAAACCACAAGTTAACCAACATGGTCATAATTAAACTAGAGATGCACCGATCGATCGGCCAGGGATCGGAATCGGCCGATTTTCCTCATGATCGGCCCGGATCGGTCATCGGCCGGTCAGTCTCACTTCTTTCCGATTTCGAGCCGATCCATTTTGTTACCAGCGGCACAGGCAATAACGTCAGCCGCGCATTCTCGCTCTCT
>NW_015628688.1:254772-259852 GCF_001515625.1 Sinocyclocheilus rhinocerous | reverse complement strand
TAGCCTATATATGCTCTATTCATTCTTTTTTAGAAACCTCGCACTTTTCTACTCAATTTTAAACGTTGTAAAATTTTAAACAAATTAAGCGTGGTCCACTGCTGCACACGTGCCACAATATCGATACAGGGCCAGCTGACACGTTACTGATACTGTAAGAATTCAACTATTACCTTTGAATGTCCAAGGCACCGGCTGTCTCCTCCTGGTACTCCAGGGTGAATATGTAGTATGCTGCGAACAGAGTGGCAAGGCCAGACAGGAAGTTGGGCTGGATTAACTCATTCTTTTAAACCAAGTTAAAAAGAGGCATTACAAACAAACAATACGAAAATTAGCAAAGGTCCTCAAGTACACATCTCGCTAGTTAAGTTAACAGCACCGTTCAGCACGGCACACACATCCTCCGTGAGCAGGCTGCCGCTGACCGTGAGTCGCGAGACTTTAGCACGCGTTTTCATTTTGGCGCCGTGTTAACAGATTACTGCAAATTCGATTTAAAATAATCACGACAAAGTGTGCTGATCAACACGCGGTTACGAATATCAACTGTTGTCACTGAAACATGAAATTCTTAACATAGGAGCCCAGAGATTTTCTGCCCAATGCCGCTATGAAGCCGGTAATGTGTGAAATCCTACCGCGCCCACGCTCCCGAAACCCCGCGCAAGTCTCCCTCGCGCCCCGCGGACGGAGGATGTGTAAATCCGGGGTTACCAATATGAACCGCGAATGTAGATACCTTCATATACTACTACAGTTACCAAACATGAAAAATAAAAAACTGAAATAAGTCACTTACCAGTTGTGAATCACTCCTCTTGCTGCTCCCGAATGTCGACCTCTGAAGATCCCACCTCTGTAGATTTGAAATTTACAGCAATATGCTGTACATTTTACGTCAAACGTCACGCGACCCCAGAATGCATTGCAGTTTACAGCAATATGCTGTATTATTAGAAATAGAATAATTTTTACAGCAATTTGTTACAGTGTAAGCAGCATAAATTTGCCGCCTCCTATTGGTACAGCCTTCAGGTTAGGCCTAATCCAAATGTTTCCTGTTCCAAAACCTGATAGGCAGGAAGTCAGTTGAAGTCATTAATTGAAACTGAAAACAGTTTGGTTTCCCATTGACTTCCATTGTATGGACAAAACTACAATTAAAGTCAATAGAAAAAAAGCTGTTTGGATACCAACATTCTTCAAAATTGTAACGGTTCAATAACGTGAGGGAAAATAAATGATACCAGAATTTTCATTCTTTGGGTGAAATATCCTTTAAGTCATATTGGAAAAGTATATCCATGCCTTCTAAAGATCAGTGTGAAGGAACAGACAACTTCCCATTGTGGGACTGCCTTCTTTGAAACCAATGTTACATTTTGGAACAGTTTGGATTGGGAACGTCCTAGGGGTTCAACGGATCACAAATCTCACAGTTCGGATCATATGATGGTTTTTGAGCCACTGATCGGATCATTTTTCGGATCAGCAAGAAAATAAAAAATATTTCGATGTAACCTTGCTTTCCATTACTTAAATCTAAGTACTTCTTTGATACCACAGCAAAAACTACTAGCCTAAGAAAGTTCAAACATGATTAAAGAGACAAGTGAACAGCCAGTAAAAATAACAAATACACAAATTACAAGCATAGATAAATACAACAGAACAATGTTACAAATAAAATAAGATCAGTAGTATTCAGGTACAGAAATCTAATAATTAAATGTAAAATAACACTGCATAGTGTCCACTGTATAAATTAAATCTAGATTAATCTTTGTCAAATGTATTTTGTTGTTTGATGAGCATGACAGCAGCAGGTATTTACGATTTCAGCAGCACATCCGATTTCATTTTCAGCTGTTCTCATTCATAACTGACTGCATTTACCAGTATGATTGTCGAGGTTGGTATTTTGTCATAGTTTTTGGTCTGCACTGAAGTGTCAGTGCTTGGATTATAGAGAGAAAGATGGAGATGACAAGCCTGTGGGCAGTTTTTCACGTGTTTAAGGTGTGTGTTTTTGGTGGGCTATTGTATCCATTCCAGGTCATTCCTGCTTGTTTCGATTATCTCTTGCTTAGGAGAGTCCCAGTTGTAATTGGATCCATGTTTGGATGATGTGAAATGAGTGGTCCACTCTGAATCCTAATGGAATCTTGGAAGGTGGGGACGCCCTTCCAGAATGTTTGTTTTAATGGCAGCCATGGAGATAATGTGACAGACACTTTTCTTCTGGCTTCGATTCCAAGTTAAGAAGACGTAGAGTTTTACATATTTCCCTGAGGAGATGGTTTGGCAAAAGACAGAATTTATTTATTTGGAGAAACTCATTAGTGTTAGATCTTGATTTATTAGGCTAAAGAGCACAGTGACTCAACAGTACTGTTGCCTCCAAAACTTATTAGATGTTCTGAAGCAGACTGGGTTACTCGCCCATATTTCCAAGTAACTCACTATTCAGTGCATTTCACTGCATTGCAACTAGGGCTGCACGATAAATCGCATGCGATATTTAACGCGCATCTTGTCAGAAAGCCGGTTCTGTAATCAGCGGTAAATCTCCATCACGTGCGTGCTTTCACATTGAGCAGCATTAACTACACAGAGCCGTTGTTCACAGACGAGCTGCGCAAAAAATCGCGCGAATATGAACGTGGTTTTGCGCAGCTCGTCAGTGAACAACGGCTCTGTGTAGTTAATGCTGCTCAATGTGAAAGCACGCACGTGATGGAGATTTACCGCTGATTACAGAATGGCTTTACTGACAAGATGCGCGTTAAATATCGCATGCGATTTATCGTGCAGCCCTAATTGCAACAATATTGAATTTACAGACCTTGAGAAAGCAACCACCTTCAGGGTTTCCAAGGGTCCTTAGAAAGTGTCTTAAAGGTCATAAAAAGTCTAAAATATCTGTAATGGTAAAACAAAAGTCTTAACTGTCATTGTGAAGAGGTTTTAAAGGGATAGTTCACCGAAGAATGAAAATTTGCTGTTAATTTACTCGCCCACAGTTTATCCAAGATGCAGATAACTTTTTCTTGAGTAAAACAGTAAAGAAGATTTTTAACTGTAACCGTAGCGGGTGCTGACGTTAAATTGAGGGCTTATGAAGCGAAACGATTGGTCTGTGCAAGAAACTGAACATTATTTACAACATTATTACCTGTAATCCATAGCCTCAGGCAACAGCGAAATCCCACTGTTATTCCTTGTTGAGTCTTCCCCAGCCTGTTTAATAATAGTGCTGTGTTCGATACATCGATATGACGATGTATCGTCACAGAGATTTGACGATGCGAGTGTCGATACAGCTGTCTCTGTATCGATATTGTGGCACGTGTGCAGCAGTGGACCGCGCTTAATTTGAATACAAGAACACCATTTAAAACGTAGAAAAGTGCAAGGTTTCTTAAAAATAATGAATAGAGCATAATATATAGGCTACAACAAGGTTTAATCTGGCTGCAGAGGAACACAACCTGGGTTGCCTGATATAAAGAGACGTAATCCCCGAAACAGAGCTTCCCACTTGCGCAATACGGAAATATCTACTAAATGTGTTACTTAGGGCTGTGCAATTAATTGAAATTAATTTCGATTTCGGCCTCCAACGATTATGAAAATACAATAATCGAGATAAAATGATTATTGCGCCCCGTTCCGCCCCCTTTCCAGCGGTGCGCTTTCATTCCTCCATAAAAGCTCAATTTCACATGCAAATCAGTAAAATCATGTATCGTGACTTTTGCAAATTGGGACCTGCTTGATTTATTGAAGTATATTAGATTTATTTATGTTTCTAAAGCGTGAAAGAGAACTTGTACTGCTCCTCAGGAGGATTTCTGTGATGCGCTCAGAGACGGAACAGAACACGGACATGTAATGTCATCTTTTAGCTCAAGGTGCGTGCCTAGATGGTCAAATACACGCAAAAATGTGTTAAAATGCGCCGCTTAGTGATTTATGTAAAGAGTTGAGAATGAAAACGGTGTAACGGTAAATTGGATCCGTGCGGCTCTTAAAGTGACAGCGGGCTATATTCCTGCTGCCGACAACTGTGTGCTTAATATTAATCAAACAACAAAAAAGACAAATTCTAAATCACACTGCTCTTGAATGAAGGACTTTTGTAGCCAGCACTTTTAGCTGTAGCTTAGCATAGATCATTGAATCTGATTCGACCGTTAGTTAGGAACTTTGCTGCCTTACCATGTCTCAACTGTTTAACTCTAGGGGAGTTGGAAAATGAGCCTATTTTCAAAAATAGTGGAGTGTTCCTTTAACTGCTTGAGACTTGCATAAAGCAAAACCTTAAAGCACAGTTTGTTTCATTTGTGTCTTTGCTTTTTTATTACTGACAAATTAATTATTTTCAATAATTTTGAGGACTTTTTGTTTGTTTGTTACTAATAGTTACCTAGCTTACACTGTGGTATTGAGAATTGTGAAATTTCACTGGTCTCTACAATGTAGATGTCATAGCAAACTTATTTACAGGAAATATATATTTGATATGTATCACTATCTTTAAATAAATCATTCATATAAAGTTTTGATCATATGGTCCACTCATAATCGTGTTAAATAATCGTGATTACAATATTGACCAAAATAATCGTGATTATGATTTTTGCCATAATCGAGCAGCCCTAGTGTTACTTGTCTTTGTCAACCTGGCAACCATGTGTACCCGCGCTCTCTTCACTAGGGCTGGGACGATAAATCAATGCAGAATCGATTCGTGGATCGATTTTGAGATTTTCAGAATGCATTGCGATCCCTCTGGAATCGATTCTGAGCTTAGTTTTTAACAGCAGATGGCGCTCTAATCTAGTTTTTATCCACACACTCAAATGCTCATGAAGAAGAGTGCTAAAGAGCACTTGTGCGTTCGGCCGAGTCATGTAACGTTAATTTCACCTCAGCTCAGAATGCTTTTATGATGCGAGATTAATGTAAACACACAGCCCACTGTGAACACCCTTGTAATTCGCTTCAACCTTTTCAAATTGTATGAATGATTATTTTAGGTTCAAGTGTGTGTAAGGATTTGGAAACAAGCAGA
>NW_015628688.1:246244-252897 GCF_001515625.1 Sinocyclocheilus rhinocerous | reverse complement strand
GTAACTTTACAGTTGAACCACTGATGTCACACGGACTACTTTGTCGATCATCTTGGTACTTTTCTGAACCTTGAACGCGGTAGTTACCTTGCTGTCTATGGGAGGGTCAGAGAGCCCTCAGATTTCATCAAAAATATCTTAAATTGTGTTCCGAAGATGAACGAAGGTCTTACGGGTTTGGAACAACACGAGGGTGAGTAATTAATGACAGAATTTTCATTTTTGGGTGAACTAACCCTTTAATTGCTTTAAAAAAGATGATGTTACCAGCTCCTTGTTGAGAAAGATAATGTAGCTCTTCAGCAATTAAGCTATTTTATTGATCAAATTGGGGGCAGCACTAAAAAGTTTGTCTGAGCACTAAAAAGAATGTCTGTGCGCGCGCAGCGCTACCTAGTGACTACACGTGTGTGCGTGAGGTACAGTGAAGACAGTGCATTAGTTTAGAACTCTTCTAATTTTTATTTTTATTTTTTAAATGTAGAGAGTGTGTTGATTTGTGCAATGATAACCTACCAGCAATGTTAAGATGATTTTGATGTATTAGAATGAGTACATTACAATATAAATTTATTAGAATGAGTACATTATTTTTTATAGGCTTAAAAACAAGATTCAAACAATCAGAATATTGTACTTGGCGGGGAGTGCACAATGTAAACACATGCCATTACCTAAATTGTACTGTGGTACAGTTATGGAGACCCTTCATAATGCAGAGGTCAAGTGCATGTTCTGCCAGTAGTTAGCAACGGCCCTATAGTATGCAGTGTTTAATAAACAGCTGTTTTACTAAATTCTGCTGAGGTGAAATTCAGTGCAGTCCCGTATCGTGATACGTATCATATCGTGACTTTGCCGGTGATACATAGCCCTGTTTAATAAAGTATCTAAGATACACTATTTATTTTGAGATTGTGTAGGTTTTTTCTGTATAATTCTGTAAAATCTTAAATTTAATATTAAAAACTCTGCAGATACCCTGTTCTTGGTCTCAATAATGATGACAGTCCTAACCATGCAGCCTAAGTAATCTGCTCTTTTCAGTAGATGATAAACTGGCCATTGATGTATCAGTAATAGCCGATAATTGTCAGTGCTATTTTTCTCAGAGTGTTTTGTACAACGTATCATGCTGAGTTCTCTAGCAGCAGGCAGTCATTCCAGAAGGAGCCGTAATTAGACCGTAAACATGATGAATGCAGAAATGGTGTCTGTGCCGCATGACAATTGAACATGAATGAAAGACATGTCAAAATGAAGTGTGCTAAAAGTGGTTTTCTGCCCATGCTTGCTCTAGTGGGGGGGGACAAGTTGAAACTGTCTGTAATAAACCCTCGGATTTATTTTCTCAGAGTGTTTGATTGAATTGTTATTATTCACAGAATGGGTTTGTATGTGGTGAACTGCACTGGATGTACTATAACCAGCCAGGATATTATCACAGTTTGTCAAGTCGATGCCAGACTGAATCTTGGAAAAGAATGCCTCTCCTTTTATGGACTGGATGGCAGTTGGTTTCTTTCATCTCCTGGCACTAGGACTCTTTTCTTTGAGGGCAAACTCTGTGACTACTTACTAGAGAAAAAATATTTACTTTGTTCATCTGCTTTTTTCCTTTCTGTGTATTGTGAGTTCTCAGGTGATAAACCAGTCAAAGTAAAGTTCTTTGCCAACAAGATGCCTGACTGCGATCCTTTATTTTCACCAGAGAAATGACTGAAGTCGATAGTGTGGGACCATTTTGGGTACACCAAGAATGACCAGGGTGTCATTTAAATATTGCCGTAAAAACTGCTGCTAAATAGCGAATACACAGCTTTAAACTATTTTAATGCACAACGTGAAGGACTGACTGACGCGAAGCTATGGCTCGTTAGCTCAGTATTCTGCCCACTTCAGATCAGACAGATGAAATAATGTGGTAAGATCACATTTATTTGAATTAATTAATTATAACATTTAGCTACTTGAATTAATTATTCGATCGAGAGAGAGAGAAGTGTGTGTGTGAACCTGCGTCAGCGCGTCTCTCTACAAACATGTGAGTTTAATTACTTAAACAGTGATTTTACCCTCTCCTTGCTAGGGTTGGGTATCGTTTGTTTTTTTTTTTATACCGGTGCCAAATTGATACTTTTAAAATGGTTCCGGTGCCTTAACGGTGCCTGAACCGATACTTATTAAAAAATAAATAAAAATGATGGATTTAGAATACAAAATGTTTCAATACAAGCATTTCAGTCAAATATAATTTATGCAATATTTCAAACGTTTAACCCACTTGGGAAAATCAACCCATGGCAACAGTTTAAAAATAGCCCAATTCTGTGGAAAAAACGCGGACTTGGCAACCCTGCATCCAACAAGAGCTACCGGAGTCAGCTTTGACTGATCACAGGTCGAGAATAAGGAGAGATGACTGACAAGACCATGCTGGAGTATTTGCTGCTCAACAGATTCTGAGCAAATTGACAAATATCTGATCTTGTAAGATGTGCTCCCTTTACACAGAGTGCGTGTGATCGCGAAATCGAAAGTGAAAGTAAACTGAGCAAACGCTCATTCAAAAATATTTAAATACACCGCGTCCTGAGAGCGGCTCCCTGATGCGCCAAAATTATACACAATATTAGAATGTTTAAAGGAGTGGACACGAAAATTGCGGGAGCGAAACACGTTGCGGGAGCAGGCGGCAATGGTCAGAGATTCAGCGGGATTCGGTTCTAGTACATACCGGTTACATAGGTACCGGTGCCATAGTCAGTACCCAACCCTACTCCTTGCTTAATAAAAGTCACGGGGCAAACAACAAGTTTGTGTCCTCCTGAATGTTTGTATGTGCGCAATCTCGGATCTCACAAACCAAAACAATAGACATGATTTTCTCAGGCCACATGTAAAATCATATGAATTATTATAAAAATTATTAAAATTAATACGTATGGATGACAGTTGATTACAATGATAGTTCAGTTTATTCCCCTCATTATTAATAGTTTCCCCTGTGGGATAAATAAAGTTAATAGTCCTATATTAATAATACGTATTAACATTATCTATAATCCCTTTTAATAGTAGTCTATTATGCATAAGTCAAAAACCAACAAGATTTTTTTTTCTTCACCATTTTTCCAGTTCTCTGCCTCAGGTCCAAAAGAAATGTAAAGAATGTACAAACTGAAAACACTAAATACTTTTGTGATCTATTTTCATTATTTATTTTCAAAAGGGAAATACTGACATGTATGTTTACAGAGCAGATGTCACCTTTTTAATTCCAATTGGAGAGATAGACATTTGTTTGTCTTTATTATTATTATTATTATTTTGTGCTGTATTATTGGTTACTGTGTTATTTCTGTTTCTAAAGGCAGCAATAAATAACACTTTATTATCTAAAGAGTGTCCATGTGATTTTATACATTAATAATTTTGTGAAATGAATAAATGCATAATAATCGTGAAACCGTGATTATTCCTCAGACAATAATCGTACCAACAAAATCTATAATCGTTGCATCCCTAGCCCCGTGTCATCTTACATTTCATACAGTTGACAAATATTATGCAGGGCAACAACTACATAACTGCATAAATGGTTATGCCCTAAAATTCAAGATATTGGGGTAAAAAATGCTCCTGTATGAGTTTTTGTCTCATGTTTATATCACATGATAAGCGATATCACACGAGCAGCGAGACCAATATCACACGAGTGCTGATTTTGTCCCGAATATAACGAGTGCAAATGTGATTTTTTTACAACAGTTCAGTAAATAAGAAGTTAATATTGTGTTATATTTTAAACACAATAGTGTCTGTTTTTCCTCAGTTTTGCCAATGAAAATATTACCTATAAAGCCACAGCAGAATTGTTGTACGTCTCCGAGCAACACGGCAGTGTTTAGTTTTTGAATGAATCCACGCTTTGAACTAATCAAGTGAATCAATGATTCAAAGGCCCATTCATACGGTGCGTTCCAAACGGGATATATCACCCTGATATTACACTGATATTATATGGTAAAACAAGCTCCTTGACTACTGATGATGTTTTTTTTTTTCTTGAATCCATGGAAAGAAGCAGCAAACACTTAGCCTAAATATCAGGTATGGTTTACTTGTTTCACTTTGTCTTTGACCTTCATTATGTATGTTTTAATTATACTGTGTTGTGAATAAAATACAAATAATCCTAGGCCTAGGTCCTCACACAAACACGAACACATGCTGAATTGAGTGCTGTGCCTGCCTGTGATGAGGAGATTGTGAACAAAAAAATTGAATATTAGTCGAATTTAAAATAAACATTTGCATTTGAATGCAAAAATGTTACAATCAAATGTTAGGTGTGCATCACGGAGCGTCATCAGTGGCGCGCGAGATGCGGTGATGATGATGTAAGTGACGTTGTTGCATTTTAATCTTTTGTTAATCTAGCCCACGAGACGCGCCGCTGCTGTGTTATTCGTTCAAAATATTAGAGAAATATAGTAGCTCAATGCGTAGAAGATCTTGATTAGGTTAAAACCAAAACCAAGCCATTCACACAGAACGCATATTCAGCACACTTTTAGACGGACAAATATGACTGCTGCACTCGCTTCTCATGCAAGAGATGCAAAGAAATTCAGGCAAAGTTAAAAACGCAAACGTTTGCTCATTGCGCCCTCCTGTGGCCTCGGGAAACAAGTCAAAAGTTTCCTTAAGACTTATTTAATCTGCATATAAAACATAAGAAAGGATATATATATATATATTTGTTGTTTGTCTTAATAAATTAATAAATATCGTTGATATATTTTTTAGCTACATTGCCCAGCCCTAGGTGCATCCCTATTAATATTTTAATTATATGCTTATAATTCACTGTATATAGACCTGCTTTAAAAAAAATTTGTACGGGCAAATTAATTGTAATTTAAATTTAATAATAAGAGTAACTTCATAATAATAATAGGCCTAATAAAAATAAGAATGTAACAGGCCTACATTAATTGGAAATGCCAAATCCTCTTAATATTGCCAATAATTGATGTTTTTGACAATATTTCTGGCTATCGTCGATACAAGATTATCGTCTTTCAACGCAACCCAGCACGGGGAGGTTATCGCAGGGCCGTCCGTTACGCCACTGGGCAGACAGCACGTTGCCTATGTCGTCGTTTTTGCTTCATTGTTGAGCGCAGTGGCACTGAAAACATTATATTTCACACACTTTAAGCTCTTTTATTTTCCATATGTAATAGGATTAGTCCAACGAATCGTTCGGTTTGTAATGCGAACGGTACCGAACGGTTCAATACGAATTAGGGCTGCATGATATTGGAAAAAACTCACATTGCGATATTTTTTTTCTGCGATATGGAAAAAAAAATCAGACTTCAATAGCTCTATTTGGAAAACAAAAATAATCAATGACTGGTGTGATTTTGTAGGCGAGTAAATCAGCATAGGAAATAAACAAATTACAAGCATAGATAAATAACAGAACAAAGATACAAATGAAATAAGCAGTGCTTTATTTTTTCAGGTAAGTATAACAGTATTCAGGTACAGAAATCGAATAATCAAATGTAAAATAACACTGCATAGTTTTCACTATAAATTATAATAAATCTGTGTTAAAGCTACAAAAGTGATTTTTTTTGTGTGTTTTGTTGTTTGATTAACGTTCATGACAGAGAAAGCAACAGGAACATTAAACTGTTGTGAACCAATATACTGGTACACATCCATTTTCTTTCTCAATTGTTTCCCTTCGCCTAAGCCATAAGCAACTGTGTTTACAAGGATACTTGCAGAGCACAGTTTTTGAGGCACAAATAAACGCAGAAGTGAACAGAATGTGAATGAACCTGAATGTTCACGTGCATCTGCATGGCTCTCACCGTGTCTACACTGGATGCAGCGCGGCATGACAATCCCCGACAGTAAACTGATGCCTCGTTCTATTTATGACGTACTGACACAAAGTTCAAATGAAATGCAACGGTCGCTTTGTCGCGTCCAGTGTAGACCGATTTTGGGGCCATTCACATGTCGCGCCTAAAAACGCGTGGAAATGCCAGCCGCGCCGTTTTCTCCTTCTTTCCAAAGCGCTCGGGAGCTTGCGCTTTCGTGGCGTCTGCCGTTGCTAAGCGACCGTGACCTGCGCTCTCCACGACAACGCGGAAGTTTCAACAAAGGATAAATGGATTTCCAGCACTGAAAATCGCTTGCAGTAGCTCTGCTACTAAATTTATTTAAAATGGGTATCTCTGTACACCTGTCGTGTCCGGTGTAGACATTGTGTCTGTGTGTGAGCAAAGAAAACAATCAGTATAAATATGACGATCAGTATACTAAACATCACACATCCTGCGATGTGACTATTGCGGATGCGCACATCGATGCTGAAACGATATATCGTGCAGCCCTAGTTGGTGTGGACGCTAATAGTGGTCGACCGATACATCGCCAAGGCTGATATATCGGCCAATATTTGGCATTTTTCAAATATCGTCATCGGCCGATAAGTTTATCTGTTTGGCCGATGTGTTCGAGGCGGGACTTTTATTTTGACAGCGCGGCAGACTTTTATTTTGACGGCGCTGGGAACGGCAGCCGCAGCGCCTGAGCGCACACCGCTCACATTCTCCCTCTTGTTC
>NW_015628688.1:244899-245060 GCF_001515625.1 Sinocyclocheilus rhinocerous | reverse complement strand
AGGTACAGAAATTGAATAATCAAATGTAATATAAAACTGCATAGTTTTCACTATAAATTAAATCTAACTTAAAGCTACTAAAGCTACAAAAGTGATTTTTTTTGTGTGTTTTGTTGTTTGATTAACGTTCATGACAGAAGGAACATTAGGAACATTAAACT
>NW_015628688.1:240840-244850 GCF_001515625.1 Sinocyclocheilus rhinocerous | reverse complement strand
GTTTACAAGGATACTTGCAGAGCACAGTTTTTGAGGCACAAATAAACGCAGAAGTGAACAGAATGTGAATGAACCTGAATGTTCACGTGCATCTGCATGGCTCTCACCGTGTCTACACTGGATGCAGCGCGGCATGACAATCCCCGACAGTAAACAGATGCCTCGTTCTATTTATGACGTACTGACACAAAGTTCAAATGAAATGCAACGGTCGCTTTGTCGCGTCCAGTGTAGACCGATTTTGGGGCCGTTCACATGTCGCGCCTAAAAACGCGTGGAAATGCCAGCCGCGCCGTTTTCTCCTTCTTTCCAAAGCGCTCGGGAGCTTGCGCTTTCGTGGCGTCTGCCGTTGCTAAGCGACCGTGACCTGCGCTCTCCACGATGACGCGGAAGTTTCAACAAAGGATAAATGGATTTCCAGCACTGAAAATCGCTTGCAGTAGCTCTGCTACTAAATTTATTTAAATGGGTATCTCTGTACAGCTGCCGCGTCCGGTGTGGACACCGTGTCTGTGTGTGAGCAAAGAAAACAATCAGTATAAATATAACGATCAGTATACTAAACATCGCACATCCTGCGATGTGACTATCGCGGATGCGCACATCGCGATATCGATGCTGAAACGATATATCGTGCAGCCCTAATACGAATACGTGTATCATTACACCCTTAGTACAAATATATAAGACATTTCTTTTCACTAGATTTTCACTGTATTTTGTGTTGCTTTTTCAGTCTAACTTTTTGAATTTCCTTCAGAAATGTCGGTTTCATTAATCATAGTTCAAGATTTCAGAGCATATACCCTACCATTCAAATGTTTTATTCAGTAATAGGGATGGGAGATATCTTATCGTTTGCAATATACCGGAAAAAATTCTCCCCACTTTAACAATTAGTCTTCCCCGCGATAACAACAATAAAACCTAGTTGTTGACATGTGTCTGTGTGGAGTGGAGTGGAGTGACATGGAGTGACATGGTGGAAGGCGGACGTGAAACTGAGGAGGAGTTTATCGCTAAATGAGGAGCTGCCTCTACAATCTGGAATTGGTTTGGTCAGGATTGTACAGTGCGACAAAAAAATTGTTCTGTGCAATGAATAAATGTACTACAATAACAAGTGTGCGATAAAGTTTTGCATGTGAATGAGCCTGTTTACAAACCTGTTGTCCAACAAAGAGATTTATTGACATACTTTTACTCCAAATTCACTTTATAACATCAGTCGAGTGTTTGAAATAACTTATTTTGTAGCCAGACCTGGTTTCATATCACAGAATGAGGCAGAAATCCTATGTCGATTAGCATTGCATTATAAATATACTTTATTCTTATCAAAATACCCAAGATGGCTTGAAAAACACAGATAAACCATATATGGTCACAATCGTGTATTTATTGTCTTCCTGTTTGATCAGTTTAAGCATTTCTATCTTCTCTTTACTCAGCTACAGCTGTAGCTGGATGTCTTTGTCCATATAGGGATTTCCTGGAACGTCATCAGTTCTATTTCTTCTGTGATGTATATGTGGAGTTTATGCGCGCTTATCCAGCTTCCAGTATGAATGAAACCGAAATTTCATTACGTGTGCTCACAACACCCTATTTTTTGTCTCTCAGTGGATGCATACAAATTATCGTCATTGATATCATTATTGCAATAAATACCAGAAAATATTGTGATCCATATCGCCCATCCCTAGTCAGTAAGATTTTTTTTTAATTAATACATCTATTCAGCAAGGATGCATTAAATTGATCAAATGCATGAGCAGAGATGGATGAAACAAAATTCAGCTTTGCCATCATAGGAATAAATTACATTTTAACGTGTTCAAATAAATAAAAATAGAAAAGAAAATTTTTCAAATTGTTATATTTCATAATATCACTTGTTTGTACTAGTCAATGTTAAATATAATAAAATAATATGAAATATTTGTGTTTGTTAAAAGGTCTAGATTGTGCATCTTTAGTGTTTATTTTTTAATTAGTATATAAAGGCTACATATAACTTTTCCGTTCCAATTAAATTCCGCTCCAATCAGTCCCCCCCCCCATTTCTGGTTCATGTTAAAGTCGCTTCATGATCTTGAATTACATGTAATATTTTGTTAGTCAGAATTAGGGGTCGACCGATTATCCACGTTAATTAAGCATTTTTATGATTATCGGTATCGGTCATTTTCAAAACAGATTCGCATATAAAATAACTTAATTTTGAAACGTGCTATTTGGCTCTGATGCACCCTGTCAGAACTCACCACTCTGTGGCCTAAAGCAATCTCCTCCCACCGCCCATCTGATTTGTTGGGAGTCACGAGTCCGACCAATCAATGAGGAATTCACTCTCACTCCAAAAGTGCTTGCTAACTGGAGCTGATTCAGTGATCACGCATCCATTGTCTCTCAAAGGTAAGGCAGCAGCAGACGTTGCTTAAGTTGCAATAAATCACAATCCACTAACGTTACACTGAGGTTGCAAAACACCTCAATATTATCTTTGATTTCCGTGATGCAGAAAATGTGGACGGAATCGCGGAATCCAGTCATATAAATGGAATTTACTGTATGACGCGGAATGTCACGGAATTTGTCAAAGTTTGGATGACTGAAGTTGCAAAACACCTCAATATTATCTATGATTTCCGCGATGCGGAAAACGTGGACGGAATCGTGGAATCCAGTCATATAAATGGAATTTACTGTATGACGCGGAATGTCACGGAATTTGTCAAAGTTTGGATGAATTAATCAAAAGTAGGTCAGTACACTTAAATAGAGTCGCGATATGGACTAGAATATGTAAATATTAAGCTGCAAAAATACTATTTAAATATGAATCCTGCATGTTCTGCGTGTCTCTGTGTATGTAAATGGCACAGACTCGCGGTTATGTTTTCTACACATACAAAGTATACACATACGACGCTCGCGGTGATTTCAGCTTCTGTCGTCTCACTACATGAGGACTCGAGGTTTCCCCGGTAACGCTGTACACAAAGCAGCGCTCCACTCACAAATGCTGCTTTATCAGACATTACATGCAAGGTGAAATTAAAATTACATCCAAAATTTTCTGAAGACAGTCGGGTTCCTTCAGAAATACAGTGATATAAAAACAGCCGTACCGGGTTTCAATTTTGAAACGTGCAGTGCTCATGTTTATTCAACGAAGTCAAAACCTTTTGGGAAATCTATTTGTGGCGGGCAGTTTTGATATTGTGGCGGGTGCCACAAATAAATCAATGTATGGGAAACACTTACATAGGCTACAGAAACTTAAAAGTTCCTCATGGCAACCCGTCAAAATATAAGTTCGGGATAGCTTAAAAAAATGATCAAAAATATATTACTGTGATGCAGTGTGATATACATAATAGTACTAGCTACTACAATAATTATTACAACTTTTGTTTAAAAGAATAATCACACAATACGCTATTTCTTCCATGTTTTAATTTTAATAGTAAACCCTTTGCCAAAAAATAAAGAGTTTAACTCTCATTTGATTAAAAGATAAATTAAATTGATTTATGCCTTCATTTGCACTGTGCTATAAATTAAAACTAACTGAAATTTCTAGTGTCACATAAGCCAAGACATTTCAATAGGCTATTTAATTAAGTGTGCCTGTAAAAGGCTATTAGTGTTATGATTTCATGAAAATAGTTGCAGTCTAATTAACAACTTCTACAATATAGCTATGAAGACAATTAAATTATGTACACTTATTCTATACATTTTTAAAGTTAATACATTGATGTGCATTAGATGATGAATTGAATAGTCACCTCTACTATTGTAGGTTATGTTTTAGTCATCAGAAAAGAATTGAGGAATTGTGAGAGGTTATGCTATTTCACATACATTTCTAACATGTAAATTATTGAAGCCAAATACTTTAATTTCCCCAAGCTGTTTAGCTGTTGTACAGTATTCATAGGCTTTATCATGAAGCATACAGTGGCCCCACTTTTAACTCTCTCTTTATATTACCCTTATTG
>NW_015628688.1:239513-240436 GCF_001515625.1 Sinocyclocheilus rhinocerous | reverse complement strand
TTAAAGAAATTATCAGAAATATATTACTGTGGTGCAGTATGATATGCATAATTATACTACTACAATTATTACAACTTTTGTTTAAAAGAATAATCACACAATACGCTATTTCTTCCATGTTTTAATTTTAATAGTAAACCCTTTGCCAAAAAATAAAGAGTTTAACTCTCATTTGATTAAAAGATAAATTAAATTGATTTATGCCTTCATTTGCACTGTACTGTAAATTAAAACTAACTGAAATTTCTAGTGTCACATAGGCCAAGATTAGGATGACAAAAATTGAGACATTTCAATAGGCTATTTAATTAAGTGTGCCTGTAAAAGGCTATTAGTGTTATGATTTCATGAAAATAGTTGCAGTCTAATTAACAACTTCTACAATATAGCTATGAAGACAATTAAATTATGTACACTTATTCTATACATTTTTAAAGTTAATACATTGATGTGCATTAGATGATGAATTGAATAGTCACCTCTACTATTGTAGGTTATGTTTTAGTCATCAGAAAAGAATTGAGGAATTGTGAGAGGTTATGCTATTTCACATACATTTCTAACATGTAAATTATTGAAGCCAAATACTTTAATTTCCCCAAGCTGTTTAGCTGTTGTACAGTATTCATAGGCTTTATCATGAAGCATACAGTGGCCCCACTTTTAACTCTCTCTTTATATTGCCCTTATTGCAGATGGATGCACAGAGCAAGACACGAGTAAGGCCCAATCCATTCTATTTTATACCCCTTCCCTTCTGCCTACCCCTTCCCCTTGTCCCTTGAAACAGAGTGTCAAGGGGTAGGGGTGAAAATATTCCCCTAAGAATTGGGACACCACTACTATGCCATCACACGTCATCATACGTCGTCTAGCTCCTACAATACACACACCTATACTGGTGTGCTGGTGTGCATTAGAGC
>NW_015628688.1:214637-238990 GCF_001515625.1 Sinocyclocheilus rhinocerous | reverse complement strand
TAACTTTTATAAAGAATATCTCTTTGGATTTGAGACTTCAGTCTTTGCAACTTTACAGATCTTCTTTATGCACCAAGAGCTTGTAACACTCCAAAGAGAAAAAAAAACTTGAAATCGCATCATATGACCCCTTTAATAACAGTTTAAATACTGAATCGCTACATTATATTTTCCAGCAACAAGAGAATAAAATCGCTGTTTTTGAAGTAAACGCACTCTAAAAAGAGAAACGCACACACACGCAACTTTCATCTCTCTCTCTTTGTCTCTCTCTCTCGCTCTCGAATTGGCAATATTTGAGAAAAGGGTTTATAGTGATTTATAATTATTGGGGGGGACTAGCCCCCCTCACTGTCTATGGTGGTTATCGCCCTGATCAGACATGAAAATATGTTGTGGCACTATCGTGCAGTCTGTAATGATATGATGTTAGCAAAGTTTAGCGATTTTTTTGCAAACATTTCTTTGAGTAACATGACCGTAAATCTGAAAATAGCATAAAACAAATGATTACTTTTCGTTAAAATTTTTATTACTGCCAAAAAATGCTTACATTTATGTCTTTTTGTTCACTCGGGCAGCCATGTTGCCGCTGAAGCCGGTTTACACTGAGATAATTCATACCCCTTCGTTTGAAGTGTGGTCCCGAAAAATCTTCGTTTTAAGGGCTGTCTGGCCCTTCCCCTTACCCCTACCCCTCCAACCAAAAGAGAATCGAGACACCCCTACCCCTTCACGTGAACGCGCGAAACGGAGGGGTAGGGGAAAGGGGAAGTGCTAAGGGGTAGAATTGGGATTGGGCCTAAGAAGTGCAGTGTGGGAGTACTACACTTAACCAACACCAGGAAAGGCAGTTTTTGTCAGAGCCCTTGTTATTCTTAATTTTGACATTAATTTTCATTTTTACTCCAGACATATATATCGGTTCAAAATATCGGTTATCTGTCTACTTCTGTAATAATCGACATCGGCTCTGAAAAACATATATCGGTCGACCCCTAGTCAAAATGATGGTGAGGTTTTGTTTTTGTGAGAAGAATGTGTATTGTGTTATGTGTCTGGTGTGTGTGTGTGCATACAGGAGGCTGTGCCGTATATATATCCACCACTATCAGCCAGCCACTCTGCTCATGTGTATCACAGGTCACTGTGTTCCAGGTTAATTATCTGTGTTTAATGATGGTTTCATTAAATCCCTGTTTCCCCGACAACAGATGCAGTAATTATACTCAGACGGCCACTAGCACCTGTCCTGTACTTATTTAAATCCCTGTGCAGTTCATGTATTTTCTGGTTTCCAAAATGACACAGATCACATATAAACTCTAGCTGTTGAAGCCACACACTGTTTTCCACATTTGGTATCTGCCTTTTTCTCTCTCTGTGTGAGTCTTTGTCATCAGACCGGCTGTAGTCTGACGTACTGACAGGCAGCAGTTATGGTGACATGAGCCATAATTCTCCTGCAGTACAGAGAGAACCTCGTACTGGGAGACAGATGCTGATATTTCTCGTCTTGGCCGGTTGCCGGTTCTGTATTGATACGCTGGTGAAGATGAAAGAGAGATGAGTCTGTGTGTGTAGGAGGAGAGACGATGTGGGCTGCTTTGATTCTCGGTTTAGTCTTCCACATCTGCGATACATCCTCGACTGCATGTTCACATGACAACGCATCAGTATTGTTTTTGCTTCAAACTCTAGCAAACTCATATAAGTAGTCAAGCTATCCATTTAAAGCATTAGAAATATTGAAACTTATGTTTCTAATTATGCAATTATGAGATGTAGGTGCTGTGGCTGGTTGTCAGGGCATTATAATACTTTCTCGTTTGCCATCAGCATTCAGCATTTACAAAACAAATCTTTAAATGGCTAATGAAAATTTAATTTCACAAACCTTGCAAACTTAGTCGAATCCAGTTGTGAGATCTTGTGAAGTGTGCATGTGACCTGCATGATCGCGTGTTCTCTGCGTGACTTTCGGTCCGTGCAAATTGAATGCTTTAAACATTAAATTCGTGATTTCAAATTATGCTGCACTTTATGCATTTGCCCACTGTCATATTCATGTCATTTTCACTGTGTGCTGTATTTAAAATGACTGTTACCTTGGCTTTGTTTGAAAAATATGATTCCCAATGCACACAAACTTCCCAGAATACTGAGTGCTCTGTTGGTTACAGTTTACTTCCTTTTTAATTATATTTTTATTAAATATTTATTTATTTGTGGAAAATACTTTGTCATCTAAAGTATAAGTATGTTTATTTTACAAATTTATTTTTTAATCCATTTTCAAATTATTTCAAATTTCTTAAATATTAATTAAAATAAATACAATTACATCGGCTTTATATCGGCCATCAGCCACCCTGCTTTCCAAGATATCGGCATCGGCTGTCAAGAAAACAAATATCGGTTGACCACTAGTTATCTTTACTTTAAAAAGTGATTTATGAGGGGTTTTCATAAAATGTAATAACAAGCTTCCTAATTAGAATAAATATAAAGAAAAAATAAGAACTTTTTTTGAATATGTTTTTGGAATGCAAAATATTGTTCACTTAAGTTAGGCAATAAAAAGAAAATAGCATTAATGCAATTCCCTGTATAATTTACGCCATTAATTTAGAGATTGTTTCAAAATCAACATGTGCTTTACCTGTAAATCGATATTGAATTAAATCGCAATAAGAATCAAATCAAGATTTTGTGAATCAAAATTGGATTTAGAGAAATCTGTCAATGATCAATAATGACAGTGATGCTTAGTTTCTTTCTTCTGTTGATTGCAAAAATTTGGTATTTTGAAGAATGTGGGTAACCAAACAGTTGACAGTAGCCATTGACTTCTTTAGTATGGAAAAAAAATTACTATGAAGTCAGTGGCTGCCATCAACTGTTTGTTTACCAGCATTCTTCAAATTGTGTTTAACAGAAGAAAGAAACTTTTTCAGGTTTGGAACAGTAAATAATGACAACATTTTCATTTTTTGGTGATCTGTCCCTTTAAGAGAGGTGTAAAGTGCTTCTGGGTACACTATTGAGCAATGACTTGTGGTCGACCAATATACGTTTTTGATGCCTGGTGGCAATATATAGAAAGCGGGGGATAGATGGCCATTATAAGGCAAAAATCTTGATGAAACGGAAAGGAAACTCTCTCTCTCTCCCTCTCTCTCTCTCTTTCTCTTTTTGAAAGCTTTATTGAAAAGAACCCTCTGAATGTACAGATTTGCTCAATTGAATTGTACTGCACTACTTGAGACAGACATCCTTTGACAGTGATTATTGCTTCAGCTCATCTGTAAGGTTCATTGCTTTCAGTTGAGCTGAGCCACAGTCACGCTTCAGAAAAGTGTATTCACGTCAGTAGCGTCACCATCAGTCTGACACCCTGTTTGAAAAGCTCTTACTGTTGAAAGGGGTCTCTGGAGAGGTGTCTGATGAAAGGAGCTGTGAGCTCTGTGCATTAACATGAGGAACAAAAGTGTCATCAGCGTCTCTTGTTCTACCCACCTGTTCATTTTCAGAGTGTAATTATTTGAGTCATCACTGAAAAATCAGTGTGTCCTTTTGCTGTGGTCAGTGCTGTGAGCACACAGCTGAACAGTCATTAATGGGCACACTACTGTGTAATTACCCACAGGCCCTGCCTCCATTTGTGTGCGATTGAATCAGAGAGATGTACTGTGTGGTTCAGTGGGCCGGCCAGTAAATGACTCCTGTACCTGCTCTCTTTTCATTTCAGACAAAAGCAGCTGAAATAATGAGCAGACGTTCGCCTCTCCCAAACCTGCCCTGCAGACCCACGTCAGTTCAGGGGTCACTCAGACACTTTATTTTTTTTTAAATACACCTGTTTGAAAAACATCTGAATAATTCCCTCCCTCCCTCCTCATGGGCAAGAAAACTTTATTAAGCTGCACAAAAAAACAAGCATACAGAGTGACCAGCATACACTGATTCATAAGCATTTGACTCACTGAACCACTAATCCAATGTTAATTTTGTTGACGAATTATTTTCTCCAACATTCTTTCACCAATGAAAACGAGACGATAACTAATTAAAAACTAGTTTTTAATGACAAAAACTAAAAGAAAAAACGAGACAAAAATGTTAGGCAAGGAGAATTTGGGATGATATCCAGTCAGGCTCAGTCAGGAGGACTTGATGTCTTATGTGGTAGTTGTTACATTTGCATTGTATCTGATCTAACAGCGGGAAAACACGGTGCTGTTGCACGCTCTACAGACTCGCGCAGCAGCGCTTCAGACTGCTTCAGTGTGGGTTTAATCAATGAATAGTGCACATTTATGCCAAACGATTGCTTATGAACTAATGATGAATTATGACAATGTTTACTATATGATATTTATATGGTAATATGTTTTAGACAGTTGTAAGAATGCATATTTTATTTCCTTCATCTGAACTTGAATGAGCAGCCTGCACCTGTACAGTCAACAGTGTAGACATTTCAAAATAAGAGTCACTGTGTATTTCAAGCTTTTTTCCTGGTCATTATTGATATTTTGGGTACATAAACTGTATTTGATTTAATTTCCATTTATTTAACATTTAATTTAATCTTCTGTCTGGGATTCCCCATCACAGGATGGACAGACTAAGAACATTATTCAAAATATTATTTAATACATTTTACTAGTATCAGGTTTTTATAGTTAAAACTATAAAAAATATTCTTCATTAATTGAAATAAAATAAATGTTAACTGAAATTCTAAAACAAATCTATAAAAAAGGCATTCTAATTATTATCCAGTATCCACAGGAGCTCGCGACAGTGCGTCAGCTACAATGTTTTCTAATCCTCTGACATGTCGAATGTCATGGGAATAAGCCTGCAAAAAAAGGACCAACGAATAAGCCTTTGATTCGGGCAGAATTGTGTGAATAAAGTGCTTTGATTTCTATAACAATTTGTATTGTGAAAAGTGCTGTGCAAATACATTTGGGAACTGTTTGGGATTTATTTCTTTTGCTAGTTTTGACTGCCAACCTGACATTAATTTGGAACATGTTCTGAGATGTTTTGATTTTTTGTCTTTGTGTGTTTTAATGAGTTTCCCAGTTCTCTACTTAAATGTGTTGGTGTGATTATTGACTAGTTGTTCTCAGTGTATCTGTTCACCTGAGCATCTCTATATGAGCGGTGCGTTGCAGCGGTTGTGAGGGACGTGTTTCCTCTCCAGACGCTGCTTCTCATAGTGTTGAAGGGTCAGCTCTGTGTGGGACGGTCTCTCCTCCTCCACTCTCTCTGCTCAGATGCAGCTGTGATGTCATCAGCTTGGGTCAGCGCACTGTGTCTGCGTATTAGTGTCAGTGTGTCGTTGTGTGTCCTGGGGGAGGATGGGCCTTCCTGGCCTACATGCCTGCCCACTGCAAGCCCACAGCTTCTTCTGGGCCTGCAGCATTTCAGTGCAGTAAACGCATTCAGTGGTGCAAATCATTATGTGAGAATAAGTTCATCCATGCGACTGAATGATTTCTTTTTTGTCACATGTTTTTGGTCACTTATTAACTGCTCTGTTTCACTGCAGCATGAGATTTATGTAAGTTTAGATGAGCAGGTGAAGTGTTATTTATTGTGTTATGCATCATCTGATAAATGTGGAACAAAAATTATCGAAGAAATGGGCTGGGTTTTGACACAAATCTCACGATTAGATTTGATTCTGATTCACAAGCTTTTGATTTTCAGTTCGATTCAATATGGATTATTTTGGATATATATCAGGACAGGTATAGTATATGCTAAATTTTCTCAAGGAAAAAAAAAAAATCAACTAATGAATTTATGGTCACCGAACGTGTTTTTTTTTCTGAGGTAAGTTAAATGTGACGTTACATGACATTGTTTACAAGCTATTATATTGACGTCTTTGCGCGGTTGAAACTCTGATTGAGAGATTACATGAGACAGGATACAGATTTCGGTAAGTTGTACTCTTTCTTTTCAGATACCTTCAGATGTTCATTCATGTTTGTTTTTATTGCTGAAACTGGTATTGAAGTGGAGGAGTTGATCAGTTCACCTGCCACGACTGAACTGAGGCGCTACAACGATTTGTCACTCCACATTAAACAGCGCCGAAACGGCATTTATTGTTTGAATACTGTAATAAAATGGGCAGAATTTGAAACCTGAGACTGTTTCATATCAAAAATAACAAAGCACAAAGCTTATTGTGATTTATTGGATGAGAGGTGCGCTACAATTTTTCCTTCATTAACTGAAAACAGGCTAGACTAATTGATTCTTGGGATTTAAGAATTGATATTGTTTCGTAAAATCAAGAAATCAGTTTTTTTTGCCCAGCCCTATTAGCTGCCCACTGATATTAGATATTATATGTCATGATGTTAAATTACATTGTATTATGAGATAATTGGCTAATTTTGCATATCTATGTAACGTATCTATCAATATATGATGCCAGCAATGCTGTCTGTACAGTAGATCTCTTGTTTGTCACTAAAAAGTCTTTATTAGTTAATATAAAAATTTTTGTGCTGGTTTAAGGTGGTTTGAGATCCACAGTGGTCTGTTGTCATGTGGGGTTTGTTGAATGTGTGTTACAGAGGTTTGCGATCTATAATAGCACAGTCAAATGTATGTGAGAGGTGACTGTTCCCTCCTGGTACCGTCCTGGGACAAAGACAGGAATTGTGTACACAGACACACACACGTACACTTTCTCTCTGTCAGCCTAGGGATCAAAGCCCGGGTTTGATGTGACTGTGCAGCTTGATGTCACAGAAGAACTGCTTAGATCCTGACATTCCACACCAGGGGCGTCGCACGAGTCCCAGTAGAATATTGACAATTTTTTTTCTGATGGTGGTGATTACTGTATACTAACCTGAGAATTAGTTTCAATGATAGTATTTCAGCAATAATCTTGTGGGTTTTCTGCACTTTAGAATCAGAACTAGTGATTTCAAATTTGTTAATGAATGATTGTTTCTTCTAATTGATCAAATGGTTACGCAATAAGGCCTGAAATTGTTTGTGATTCAATTTGATTCATCCAGACACTTTACTCATACTCACACGCTGAATCCCAGCAGTCTTTCACTCTAACAGGAAACTTTTTAAGACCGAAAGCAGAAAGTGTTGGATTAGGTGGATATTTACCTACATCCATTGTAAGATACGAAACTTGCAAACCGCTTGTCAGTGAAGAGAGCAGCTTGTAAACAACTCATTTTATCCATTTGATTTGGCTTGATTCTGACTCTCAAGGTCCCAGTTTGATTTTGTTTTGGTTTCATTGAGCAATGATTCAGTAAAGATTATTTTAGTTAGTAGCAGTGTCAATTTTGCTTGACAGATTTTGGGACAACTAATGCTTAAACAGCTTCTGCTGTTTGTTCGTATTAAAAAAAATGCTTCAACAAAAGCTCAGTTGATAAACATGAATGGAGACGAGTTGCAATAAATATATTTTTTTAACCATCAAAAATCACTCGGCGTACTCCAATATCACACTTTGAAATGGCTGAACAGATTTAATGGCGCACTGACTATTGCTCGTTTATTTCTCCATCAGTCTCCAAACAAGCACGCCGCTCTAGATGAAACCAAGAACTACACCACTCAGTCACTGGCCAGTGTGGCCTACCTAATCAACACACTCGCCAACAATGTGCTCCAAATGCTCGACATCCAGGCCTCCCAGCTGCGCCGAATGGAGTCCTCCATCAACCACATCTCTCAGGTAACCTAGCAACACACCACACCTCCCCATACATTCTCACACTCTGAGCTATATTTACTGAAGAACGACTGACGGCTCGAAGAGTCTGCTAGGAGGTGACAGGTAAATGACTGTGACATGGTTAGGTAAAAGGTAGATTATAAGAGGCTGGATAATAAGTGATTCTGACGCTAAACTTGACTAAACTTTACTTTAATCAAACATTATGCCTTCAAAAATGGCCTCACATTAAAAGTACAGCTACCAAAGATTGCCTTGCTTTTTTGTGTTTTAATTGTTCAGATCTTTGGTTGGCTGATCAGACAGGATCCTTGTCCAGCCACTTTTCGAGTCTCATTGATTCTGTAATTAAACATCTTCCCACAGAGTCACAGACTGTAAGGAGCTGTAATTCAGATGCAGTGTAACTGCAGGGGTCTGGTGCGACTGCTGTAGTGTTTTGTGCCAGCCAAAGATACAAGCAAATGTTAGTCACACATACTCATTTATGTGTTCATGCCCCTACCATCTCTCTTTTCCTTCTCTCTGTCTCTCCTCTACCACTTGTGGGAAATTCCTCACTGTGGCGTCACATCTGGACCGTTACATTGCACAAAGCTCTGAGCTGTAACTATTCACAATACCAAAGTAACTGGACAAGAGACCACACACATGCAACTCAAATATGGATTAAAAAACAGCCTTTTGATGATATTTAGTATTTTTTAAAATTTTATTTAGCAATGTTGCATTAAATTGGTCAAAAGTGACGTTATAAAAAATCTATAATAATACAAAAGATTTGTTTGAAATAAATGCTGTTCTTTTGAACTTTCTGTTCATCAAAGAATCCTGAAAATGTATCAAGGTTTCTACAATAATATTAAGCAGCACAACTGCTTTCAACACTGATAATAATAGAAATGTTTCTTGAGCAGCAAATCAGCATATTATAAGGATTTCTGAAGGATCATGTGACTCTGAAGACTGGAGTAATGATACTGAAAATGTATCTTTGTCATTACAGGAATGAATTACATTTTATAATATATTCAAATAAAAAATTATTTAAAATTGTAATAATTTTTTCAGAGGTGGACAAAGTACACAAATCAGATACTTGAGTAAAAGTACTAAGTACTCCTTTTCAATTTTACTTGGGTAAAAGTGCAAAAGTACTTGATTTTTAATGTACTTAAGTATTAAAAGTAAAAAAAACTGATTCATATTTTTATTTATTTTATATATTTTATATACTCCTGCTAAAAATACATGTCATACTACTACAAAAAAATTACTGATAATTCAAGTGTGTAAATAAGTGAAAATAACAACATATACCATGTAGTATAATGAAATAAGGAAAAACAAAATGTGTGTTACCAAATGAAGAGTTAATTTGCAAAAACCGATAAACGCCACTTTAAAAAAAAAATGAACTGAGTGCTGTGCACATATAGCGCGATCTGAACCCTAAACACGTTTTGTCAAAAAAGCCGGTATTGTCCACTTTCAAGGCATCGCGAGTTCACGTTTTACTGCAGAAGCCGACAAGCGCCCTTGTTGTTTTTTAACAGAAGCCGATAAGTCCATTTTAGCGAATCAGCGCACTGTATTCAGGTCAGGTGACAAGGCTGCCAGTCACTTTGAAAAGACACGTTAGCTGAGAGGAGTATCGTCAAAGCTGACTAAAAGTGATCGAGGATGCATAGGCGGAAATCCCAGGGGGTCGGGGGGACAGGACCCCTCCTATCTGAGGGTTGTCCCCCCTAAAAATATTATTAAAAACCACGCTGTGCATTGTTAATAACAACGTTTTATACTTGAATCAATTGTAAGTAGTAAAACAACACAACCGTGTATTGCGTGTAATCACATCCATACAGTTTATGATCACAACAACGTTTGTCAGGCATCTACATTGTCATCTGAGGAGATTACAAAGATTAAACGAGTGTTTTTTTTTAAACTCTAAAACATGAAATGTGGAGTTATCTGCTTTTGCTATAAAACAAACTTTTAATATTTAAAAAAAAACATACTTTTAATGAACTTTAATTTTGTAAATTACCTGTATTTAAGTTATTATTACTTAATCAAAACAACGCAATAAAAAACCGTGAGTTCTGAAAAAAAAAAAAATGGAGCTATCGGTTTTTGCAAATGAACTCTTAAATTATAAACATACAAGATGTCACACTGGGCAAAATGTGTTTGCATTTTAAGAAGAACGCTATGCAAAAATGCTGGTTTTATATCATTTGAAAGTGCTACGGCAGTGGGTTAGATGCATGGGCATTAATTTGCGTTATTTTAACGTTATGTTTATTTTTTAAGTAAAACCTACCCCGTTCAGATGGCAGTACACAAATATTTTTACAGCAGCTTTAGTTCGCAGACAATGGACACTCGTGACCCAAATATGATTTTCATTTACAATAATAAACGCATGACGATTTCTCCAGTTCAAAATGGAACGAGAAATGACATGTTTTTATGAAATGTAATGAAGTAAAAAGTACATTATTATGATTTGGAATATAGTGAAGTAAAAGTTTCCCAAAATAAAAATACTCCTGTAAAGTACAGATACTTGAAAACTGTACTTAAAGACACAATATGTAATTTTCGCCGTTAGAGGGCGCGTATTCAAAATAAACAAAGAAACAAAGGCGTAGTTTGATGACGCCGTGACTGAGTGTGGAATCATGGGAGTTGTCGTGTCTAATAAAACGCACAACATATTAAAGCTTCTTTGGTGTTTCCATGTTTTCTACAAAACAAAACCGGAAATTGAGGGGTTATGACGTCATTGGCAGGCGACACAATGACACTATGGACACGGTCCGTGTCACTAGTTAAAATTGCTTATTTCTCTGGATTTAAACATTCTTCGAAACATTTGGGATAATGTAAGTGCACAAGTCAGCAAAATATATAACACTGTTCTAGTGGTTTTTGGATATTTTAATAAAAAAATCTTACATATTGTGCCTTTAACTACGGTAATGAAGTAAAAATACTTAGTTAAGGTCCACCGCTGCATTTTTTCACAATATTACTGTTTTCAGTGTATTTTATATATGGATATGGAATGAAAGATAGCTTGCTTATCTTACTCAAGAGCATAATCTATAAGTCCACAAGTCAAGAGCTGCAGATTCAACCACACAGCTTTGCAATGCTATTTGCAAATGTTCGTTGGAACTATGTTTTTGGGAAACGCTGGATGTTTGAACTATGTTGCTAATGACGGAACTTGTGACCATAGTTTGCTAGAGACGCTTTTGGGAAATGCATCCCAGGTCAACAGCAGCTGCCTATTTCTCCATCATGGATGATTTCTCTCTTCCACTTTTAATTTTTTTGTCTCCGTTTCTCTGATCTGTCTTTTCTCGACTGCCCTCATCTGTGGACTCAGCTGTAGCTCTGGACTCGATCCCTATTTACCATATCACTGTCACTTAATGCTGAAAATCATTTAGCTGTGTTTGAGATGCCAGCAGCAGCGGCGGCTTGTCTCCCCTCTGTGTTTCCTCTTTTATTTTTTATTTAACAGCTGTCAACAGCACAGGCTCTAAAGCGATTAAACACAGCGGCACAACATCTAATGCAACTCTTCTCGTGAAGTGCTTTTGACCTCTCCCAAATCACCGTGTGAAATGAAACCTAGCTCTGCCGACAGGGATTTCAGACCTCTCACAACTGCATGCTTTAATAATTCGCCACACATACTCTGTGTTTTGTAACCTGTTTCCACAAATATGAAGTTTAAAGAGGCCATCATTTTTCCTCAAGTTGTTTCTTGCTCCAATGCAGTACCACTGTAGCTTTAAGACTTTTGTTTGCAAATGTCCTATATTATTATATCATGATCTATCATGAATACGAATATGGTTATAGTTCTGAATGACCCAGTTTGGTTTTAGTAGATTTCAAAGTTCTTTAAACTTTTCAAACTTTTTTTCCCTGTAGACGGTGGACATCCACAAAGAAAAAGTGGCGAGGCGGGAGATCGGCATCCTCACAACCAATAAGAACACCTCCCGCACACATAAAATCATTGCTCCAGCCAATCCCGAGAGGCCGGTGCGGTACATTCGCAAACCTATCGATTACAGCACGCTGGACGATATCGGTCACGGTGTGAAGGTAGGACATGATCTCACCTTGAGAGGAACGATTTTTCTGACTAACATGTTTTTGAACTAACAAATGCCAGAATCTGACGTGGGTTTTCTTTCTGTCTGAGATGTCTCACTAACCTCTCTGTGCTTCCTCTCACCTCTGTTCTCTGCTTCGCTCTTGGTTTAAGTGGTTGCTTAGGTTCAAGGTAAGGGCCTTTACAGCTGTCTTATGATCAGATGACATGAATGGAGAAGGAATAAGGTTTGATTCCTTAGTTCATATGACCTAAATATAGGGCTGGACGATATGGCCAAAATTGATATCACGATATATTTCGCTGTAATCAAAGCAGCTCCGCTCATGAATGCTACTTTATCAGATCAAATGAAAATGTCATCGAAACTTTTCTGAAGACAGTCGGTTCCCTTCACAGATACATTTATATAAAACACCCGCGACATTTTTTGATTTTGAAACGTGCAGTGCTCATGTTTATTCAACGAAGTCAAACGGCACAAATAAATCAATGTATGGGAAACTGGTAATGTATATCGAAATATCGGAAATGTGTTTAAAAATCATTTCACCGTTATTGAAAAAAATTATATCGCGATACATATTGATATTGAATTATTGTCCAGCCCTACCTAAATATGGACTGAGAATACTGATATTCTGTATTTGATTAATTCATTGTAGGTCTAAAGGCTTGTCAGTTAATGCAAAAACAATATTTGGATGCTCAGAAATTTCTTATATATACATTGAGGAATGGAGCGAATAATAATTGAACAACCATTTGGCAATCATCCCTGTTTCTTCTTTCATCCTTTCCATATCACATTTGCATTTTTATCATTGTTGCATGTTGCTCAGGAGTAGGTGTGTGTGTGTGTGGGTGTGAGCTTGTTCTGTTTGTTTGGGCTTTCCTTTGTTTTCTCTAAAAACTAAATGAGATAAAACACTTTCTTGCAGTCTTTCTCTCTGTGGCTCTACATTTTATGAGGCTGTTCTAGGCTATTGTCAACTTAGATACTGTTTTTCCTCCTCTTCCGTGAAACTGAGATGTTTTTGTTGATAGCTGAAGGCTGTTTTTGATGTTGTTGATTTCTTATTGTCATAGGTCAACACCCAGAACATGAAGATGGGCGGCCTTCTTCGCACCACGCCTCCCACACAGAAACCACCAAGCCCCCCAATGCCAGGCAAAGGCACCATAGGGTATGTATATGCGCTTTGTAGCTCTAGCGGTCACGAATGAGAGAATCAGCCACTGAGATTGTGGCAGTGAATGACTCATTTCAAGTGTTTGCTCGTAATACTCACATCTCTGAGGTCCTTGAACAGCATACAATGTGTTGATTTACATATATTCTGGAAAGCTTTTATGATAAATGAAGTGAATGACAAATTCTACTTCACTCGGCACACCTACTAATTCGTCATTGTTGCAGTAGTAATTTCCAGTATGTAGAACATCAAGTGTATTCAAACATTTGACTGGTCCTTTATGATTCTTTCAACTTATCAGATCATTTAAAACAATGTTTTTTTATAATAACGTTTCTACAACAACAGTGAAGTTTTTATTTCCTAGTAAAAGCCTGTTTTTCAGTGTAGGTCACACACAGCTCTAGTTGAGTTCAGAAGCACATGTGTAGGTCATGTCTTTTTAGTCCTCAGGGAGAATTCAGCCTCAGCCCCACAGATGACATTATCCTTCACATCCCTTGCTTCTCTTTATGCCAGTGAAGAGCCTGATTTTACATTTGGGTCAGAAAAGAGGCGCGTGAAACTGATTATGAAAGATCAGATATGCTCAATTTTTAAAGTGTGTTCATTATTAAGATGGAGCTTGATGTTTGAGCATTGAGGACAGAGGGTGTGTCCTGCCCTGTTTTCTGAGCACTAGCTGTGCAGATTGGCACTCTTGGTTTCCTGTGTCGCCCCATGATGGCTGATCATTGCAGGCCAGATTGTGTACTGCTTAATGGACAGGTCAGCAACACAACACAGCTAAAGCTCATTCCCTCATAAAATCCATATGCAAGTGATGGGAAATAGTAAATCTGTATATATCTGTTAAAACTGTTGGGTGAATCTCACAAAACTTGTCAAGATGTCAATAGTTATATTAAAAACGTCTATTTTAAAGGACCATTAAGATTTTCTTTGCAATTTTCTTTGTGACATTTATCTTCATGACAATAAAGTGCATTTTTGGGTGAATTCACATTATTGTACAGTTGAAAAAAGTAGTATTTGTTGTACTTTATGCTGATTTTTAAAAAATACTGTAATTAGTTTACTGTTATACAGTAAACAAAAAAAAAAAAGTATCACAGTTGTAGGAATATGATTGTGCCTGCACACATTATGGTAATAAGAATCTGGGGTTGAAATGTCCTTTGTCATTAAAATGTCACTGCAAAATAGCATGATTTTATTTAGGCTAAGCAAAATGTATTTATTTACTTATTTGTTTTTTGGAAGAAATGTGACTTTTTAATAGATTCATTATGTTTCTGTGAGGATTTTGTCTACTGTTGCTTTAGTGTTTTATTTTCTGTCATTTTATTTCTTTCATTTAAAAAAAAAAAAAAAAAGTTAATTGTTAAATGTGTGCCATAGTCAAGAAGCATAGTCTTTTGGTAAAAATAGCACATATTTTAAAGTAAATTAAAAACATTAAGAGAAAGCAAGGTTGAGTACTTCTAAGATGCCGTTTTTCCTGTGATGAAGAGACAAATGAGTTGATTTAAAATAGTAATAAATTGTTTTAATTAATAATGTATGCTAATAGTTTATTCTGGTTGCCTCAAACAGCAATGCCCGTTTTCTCTTTTGATACCAGAGAAAAAATGTGACACTGACTTCACATTTTTTTTCCCCACAGATTGAATTACTGTTTCTCACCTGCACTTTCCTGACCTCAAATCCAAAATGCTTTTTCACAACCTTGAAAATCATGTATGGAATCTCATCCTTTAAAAGAAACCCGAAATCATGCTGTTGATGAATTATAACTGTTTTGCTTTGGAATGCTAAAAGTTCTGATTGTAAAATTTCAGAATAACAGACATTAAGTAAATCAAAATGGTTTTATATATAACATGGCAGCAGATATTTAAAGCTGCAGTCTGTAACTTTTTTTGGTTAAAAATTAACCGAAATCAATATTTGAGCAAGTACATAAGCAGCCAGTGTTTAAAACTATCGCCTTACTTTAGCCCGATTCACAACGGTTACCTTATAATAATGTTTTCTAATTTGAGTGGTACGGGTAGGTTTTCGCGGGAAATTCGAGCATGCTGCTGCGTCATTACATCACGTCTGTAAACATAAAGAAGTTGTCCCGACTACTAGGCTATCGCATGTGAGGATCCTGCAGGTGGCCGATCGTTTATAGCCTTTTCTCACAGCAGCTGGAATAATTAAATGTATCATTTTGATGACGGATTGTAATCCAGAAAGGATTATGTGTTTATGAAACGCATGTGAATGAAATTTAAATTATATTGCCGTTTTAAATCTTGAGCCGTGCCGGCGCACAACCCACGCAAGGAAGATAATTCCGCAAACAGCTGCAATTGCAGGTTTTCAAACAGAGATGGCGACAAAGAGGCAAAACTTACGAACTGCAGCTTTAAGTTTTCTAGGCTAGTAATTGTCTGATTGTTTTCCCAAGGTTATTGACCTGCTGTCTCTCCCGACAGGAGACACTCCCCCTACAGAACGCTTGAGCCAGTGCGGCCTCCGGTGGTGCCAAATGACTATGTCCCCAGCCCCACACGCAATATGGCGCCCATTCTGCAGCAAAGTCCTGTGCGCACGGCGTCTGTTAATCAGAGGAACCGCACTTACAGGTACCATTACCCTCATCCTCTCCTCTCTGTCGGAGCAAATCTCTCGTACTGCTCTCAGTGTGCATGCATGTCTCTGTATTTACTGACTTAAAGCAGTTTGGGACCTTTTGGCAACTATAGTGACTGATTGTACATGTATTTATTAGCTAACATTGATTAGTTGGTTTTGCTGCAGAGCTCTTTCACACAGACATCGTTTTTCCTCAGCACTTCTAAAACAAGCATCACTGATTGTCTGCACAATTGCATAATCGGAAACCCTGGAAACCAGTTGCAATATGAGTGACGTTAGCAGTGCTCACATAAACGCATCATCAGTCATGGAGGATAAAGACGCCTGAAGATGCTCTCAGATGACTGCAGAGCCTCTCCTTCTCTGACATTCTTCTCTTCTCCCATCTTAAACTTTACCCTTCTTATTTGTTTTTTCCTGAGGATTTTAAAGATCAAGTCCACTATATTGCAGAATAAGAAGCACAGATAGACTCTTGCAGATAGTTCTCTCTGGGTCTTTCCTTTGAAGCTCAGACCTTTTCAGCTGTGTCTGAAATTATGTAACCACTCTCACTTGTTCTCTTTTGATCTCTGTGCCATCTGCAGGGATGCCTGTAATGTCTTCATTTATGCATTTGGCTGACACTTTTAGCTAAAGCGATTTTATAATGTGTGTTTCCTGGGAATCGAACTCTGACCTTGTTGTTTTTAGCATCCTGTGTTTTACTTGATGAGCAGGAACACTATTCAGTACACTCTCCAACTTGACTGAAAACAATCCTAATCATTTCTCATGTTTTCACCCTAAACAGTGAATGTATGCTGAAGTCCTCTCATATGCTCTTTACGACTTCCTCTTGTCACTTCAGGATCCGAAAAAGAGCATTTGGTGCTGTTTTCCCCAGCCCTCTCCCATCTGTCTGCCAGTTGGAAATGTTATTGAACATCTTGGACAAAAATAACAATGTTTGTGCCCTCCTGAAGCTCAGAAGGGCTGATGATTTGAATATATTCCAATTCATGTTTGAGAACACTTAAATATCATCAAAGCCTTTACAAACAGAGTTCAGCCTTAATCTTGCATCTAAAGGCTACAGAAAGTTGAAGTTGCTGGAGCTTTGACACTGTGGTAACACACATGATCCTAACACATTGGATTTGTAGAGCTTTAAGGATGGAGGTTTTGAGTCCAGCATGTGTTGTCCAAATCTCCTTTCCCCTCATAATTTTAGAGCCTACAATGGTGAATTTCACGAAAACTGCCAAGAAAAGACTTGGGCTTAATTCACCCATCTTTATGCACCAAGAGCTTGTAACACTCCAAAGAGAAAGGAAAAATTGAAATCGCATCATATGACCCCTTTAAAGGATTAGAAAAAAATCCGTCGCCAGAGAGAATCATTTTCACTGGATGATCAAGCGATGACATTATGATCAAAATTGCAAGGTCAGATCAGTAATATGCATTAAAAAATAGGTGAATATCTATTTCATGTCGACTAATAAAATAATTATTGCTGCTGACTCTAAAGATGCTGACAGTTCGTTTTTCTCTTCAGCCATTAAATGTATGTCTTGTCAGCTGCTTCAGCTCTATATTTGCCTGCCATTGCTGTCTTTCTTTTCATCTCAAAAAAGTGTCTCAAGGACCTTTATGCTCATTACTGATTGATTTGTGGATTTCTTCTTGCTCTTTTCTCTGCATCTCAACTCAAGCACATTATCTCATGCAGTCTGTGCCCCATGTGCTCAGCATTTGTGCATTCAGTATGAGTGCAGGCTATGAGTGTGCTTCTTTCTGCCCACAAAGTCTCTGCGGTTGCTTCTCCGTTCTTTCTGTGACTCACAAATGCTGCCATATCATGTTCTTTTTGTCATAGACACTGAACCAACCCATGCTGCTGTGTGTATTCCTGTCATGTGTGAGCTGTTGGTTCATTTGTGATTCTTTGTTTGTGTGATGTATGTGTGTTTGAGAGCGCTTATGATTCATCTGTTTTGTTGTCTCTGTGTGTGAGTCTTTGGATGTCAGTATGTGTATAACATGAGACACATGTGTGTGAGGTGTGTAATCTGGAGCATGTGTTCAGCAGCGGGAGCAGTGGCGGCAGTCATCCCAGCAGTCGCAGCAGCAGTCGTGAAAACAGTGGCAGCGGCAGTGTGGGTGTTCCAATCGCTGTTCCCACACCCTCTCCACCCAGCGCCTTCCCAGGTGACATCTTCATCACAGAAAGCACACTTAACAACACGCATACCACTTGCAGTCTGGCTGTGGTCATTTGTTTTTTGATCAGTTATAAAAAGGGCTTAGTATGAGCTAATCACTGGCTTTAAATCAAGATTCAAATGCTAAGAACATTAATACGATAGTTCATCCAAAAGATACAATTCTTTCATCTGTTCAACCTCATGTTGCTCCAAATTTGTATTTTTTTGTTTTTATGGAACACAAAATGAGTTCAGTTATATTTCCACAGAAAAACTTTTGATGATACAAGCAAGAACTAATTAAAATTGTATGTAGTTCTTGTCCTTTTATGGTGTCGACTGCTAGAAAAGATGTTTTCAAATGTATCGTAAATGCTGTAGTTTTCAGTCAAGATTTCCAGTGAACAACTGCTTGAAATATTGGTCTTTTCTTCACAAACCTATCGTATAGCTTCAGAAAATGTACTTATGGGTTGGTAGAATAATGTTCACATTTATGTATATCTAAAGTGACTTTTTTCCCCCATGTGTTTCCCATGTATTCTCTGGGAATTGATCCCACAACCTTGCTATTGCTAATGCCATGCACTGTTGTTGGAGCTACAAGAACAATAAAATATAATAGACTATTTTTATGGTACTTTTGTACATTTTTCACTTTACTGTTTATTTCTGTGCATTTAAAAATCATCTTGGATGACATAAGTAAATGTTTAAATACATTTTTTTTTTTTGGGCTGAACTCTGAATGGGTGAAACTCAGGAATCACAGTTTTTACTGTCAAATGACTGAAACAAGGAATTTTTGAATGAGATTTGCATATACATCCGATCCTCAAGGGCCACTGTCCTGCAGAGCTTAGCTTCAACACACCTGCCTGGAAGATTCTAGTCAACCTGAAGACCTTTATTAATTAGTTCAGGCGTGTTAAATTAGGGCTTGATCTAAAATGCTAAAAGGTTGCCCTACAGGAGCAAGATTAGCAACCACTGATATACTTGGTCTTCACAAAAGCTGAATTGTGACCAGATTTTAAGCTCAGTCTTTTTTCTATCATGTTCTCTGATACTTAAGGCCAAAGTATGCTTCCGTTTTTATGCATATGCGAGGGTATACACACAGTGCGCGTGACACTAATTTTGTCACCAGAATAGTACTCGCACCATCTGATTTTTGTAACCGCGCAAACGCTAGCATATGTGTACAAAAACGAAGTATGCTTTGGGCTTAAAGCAAGACATCTTTCTGGCATGCCCCACATTAGTTCCCTTTAAGCGAAATGCAAAAGCATTTCTCATTTGGTTTCCTCCCTCTCTCCTTTTTTTTTTTACCCTCAAGCTGCTGGTGCCAGCACAACCTCAGCTCCAACTAACTCCACTCAGCCTTCTGTTACGTCCTCTAATTTAACCCTCACACAACCCTCAGCCAACCCCACCTCAATCCCTGAATCTCTCCCCACTCACCCCGACTCCACTGAGAGCTCTCTGACCCCAGATAATGGCTCTCCTCCCTCTCAACCACCCCTCACTTCAGCTGAAGCTAGTGCTACATCCAGCATCAACCCTGGGACAGGTGAGTCCGCCACTCTCCGGCCCATTTCCAGCCCATCAGTCACACCTTCTGCCCTCGTTTCATTCCCCACCTGCTGATTCTCTGTGGTGAATTTTTGGTCTTTGTGTCCTACTCATTTTGCTTTCTCGTGAGTCTCTCAGGCTGTTTTCACACATTGTTTCATTGTTTGTTCCAATTCAAACATTGTCGTTTTAATCATTGATAAAAGTACCACTGCGACTTCACTGGCAGAGAAAAAAGATGCAAACTTTTTGCTTGAATACAACCGTTCTTTAAACAAGATTACGTGTTGCATTATTTTTAGTGTCATGTTACTTAAATACAAGCTGATTAATGGCTTTTGATATTTCTCTGGAATCCTGCAGTGATGACGTAATTTTACTAGGCGTTCGCATCAACCTGGTTCCCCTGACGAAAACCCAGTAGGATTTTTCCATTGACGTTTGGATTATTGCAGAAAATAAGCTCTTATCAATATAAGCGTCATATAAGATATACATCTTATCATAAAAGCATCTTATTCATCATGATATTCTTCAAGTAAACACAACTTTTATGAATTTATAAAGCCTTAATACAATTGCCAAAAGTAAAAAGCTAAACGTAGAGTATAAATAAACTACACCATGATCACATGACTTCAACGCCACTACCATTATGCTTATTTAAAAACACATTCCATGAAAGTTTGAGGTAGAAAAATTTGTGAGAGCACAATTGTAGGCAGCAACAGTGAGTAGATTTAGAGAGTTCAGCATGATTTTTAATGACATTTAGCAACTACCTTTTTTCCAAGACAAGTAAAAGCTTTAAAAAAAAATACATATTACGTATTAAAATTACATATTATCAAAAAATAAAACATGAAAATATTTTGAGCTTGTATTGACCACAGACCTTATTTCAGGCATTTGACCAAAAACGTTTAAAAAACTGACTTGGGGACGATGGAACCAGAAGTGCTTAAATGCAAACTTGTTTCCAGGTTTTGGCTTAGAAAAATATATCATTCCAGTTGGCGCCGATAGCCTTGTAGGCAGCATGCCGACATACAGCGCCATCGCGCTACAGGCTTTCCCGAGTTCAAATCCCTACTCAAGGACCTTTCCTGATCACGCCCCTCTATCTCTCTCCCACTTCACTTCCTGTCAGGTCTGATCTGTCCTATCATAGTACAGGCGAAAATGCCAAAAATTACAAATATATACAGTATATATTACAAAAAGAATAGTGTTATTCCTGCAGCACTCTATTAAAAATATTGTGCAAATCCCACATTCCAAATTAGGCCAGATTATTCATAGCAATTGCGAACCATTCTTGTGAAATTGTACTGCTATCATCAAATGTACTTTGGTCCACACCAAGAAGATCTAGTGAGAAAACCTCCTTAGTCCAGATCAGTTTAAACTGATCTGGACTAAGTGAAACATTTGAAACATTTTCATGACATTTACGGTCATTGTCAAAATGCTTGTTTTTGAATGGTCTGACTGTAGACCTCTCACAATTCTTCTGATGTATTTTTTGACTGTTAATAGGGAATAAAGGTGGATCAGTCTGCAAGTCAGTGTTTTCTCCTCTCATGGCTGTGTTGTTCATGCAGGTGGTCCTCAGTTCTACAGCATGAACAGGCCTGTCCCCAGGCAGATCGCGCCCACAGTGGGGGGTTCGCTGCCGTATCGCCGGCCGCCCTCAATCTCGGGTCAGACTTCCATGCCCCCCAGCCAGCAGAACGGAGGGCCCTATTACAATCAGAACCAAGGTACTGCTCTCACTATTCAGACCTGACGTCTTTCAGAACATTTGTTCTGGTGATTCGTCAAAGGCAGTTTCATTTGTTCTCTTGAGACGGAGTACATCATGGACCCCCTACCTGCAGTCTACTTTCTTTTAACATTTGTATTTGACACACCATCATATCTTTGCTTTACCACATTCGTTTTTTTTCTGTAGTAACATCTCTCTCATCAGGTTCTTAATAATAATGTGCAGTTAATATAGTGCAGATAATGTGCAGTTAATATTGGTGCTTTGATGTATGTTGGTTAGTCTTTGAACTCTCTAGCTGGTGTAGATTCACCCTTCATCCTTTCTGCTCCAAGGTGACCACTTCCTGTTTGTCAGACAGTGTTTGCACACTAAACTAACTGCCTACTGTCTTCTGTTTTTCCCTTTCACATTCACTTTCTTTATCTTGGTTCATGCTCACACACTCCCCCCTTCCTCTGATTCTCTGTGCTTTTTGTGGTCTTGTGGCCTAGCCTCAGTGGCCCCCCCTCCCCCCTCCGTACTGCAGATCACACCCCAGCTTCCACTGACGGGTTTTGTGGCTTGCGTACAGGAAACCAGTAAGTGGCTTTGAGCTTCTCTGATGAGACCCTCCTGCATTCAGAGACACACTCATACACACGTTCAGCTCAATGTGGCTTCTCGTCGCAAGACTTGCTGTTGAAAGCATGAAAATATATCCTGGTTTCAGGGCTGTCAATTGATTAAAATCTACCTGTTTTTATCAATTAAAAAGTCTTTATTATTAATTATATTAATGTTATATGTGACCCTGGACAACAAAACAAGTCATAAGGGCCAATTTTCTTTGTATATTTATTTATATATATATTTATTTATTTATTTATATTACCCTTCTTTTGGCTTCTTTAAAAGTGAATGTGACATGAGTGTAGTGTTACACCCCAGCATTACATACTGTATTATTTTCATAGGTAATACAAAACAGTCCTTTTGTATGATATATTAAAGGCAGGCTGATTGCATTGTCTTTTTTTTTTTACACAGGTGCATTCATGTGTGTATGCGTCTGTCTGTCTGAGAATATTAGGAGTCAAAATTATATCACTGTTTCTTTCTCACAGTAAACATCCATATCATAATTTACCTCTTGTGCTTTCTGCATGGATCCATGAGCTTGCATGGCCTTCTCGTCTAAATGAGTCCTGGTCCGTGAGTGTCCTGTTCATTTCTCATCTCTCAGTTTCAGATGTGCCTCCCCCACCTCCCCCTTCGGAAGAGCAGGTGTTTGAGGAAACACAAAACCCAGTTCCACCTCCAGAAGACTATGAGGAAGAGGAGTCTTCTGTGGTGGAATACGCTGACCCTTACGCTGAAGAAGACCCACCCTGGGCTCCACAAACATACTTGGAGAAAGGTACACTGAACATATTTTGATGAAATGTTGGTTTGTAAATCCTATTTGACCACTGGCAAGTACTGTATAATAACTGCTGCACTTCACGGTACTGTGCACACATTAAAAAAAAAAAAAGACAATTTTAATAATAAAATCCAGGAAACTGTTTACAAGAATAATGTTAAAGGTGCAATAGTTGATTGTCTTCAGAAAATTTTTTTGTTATGCTGGTTAAAAGTCTCTTCACATCCCGATAGCAATCATTAAAGGGTTAGTTCACCCAAAAATGAAAATTAGCCCATGAATTACTCACCCTCAAAACATCCTAGGTGTATATGACTTTCTTCTTTCAGACTAATCCAGTCGGAGTTATATAAAAAATAGTCCTTGATCTTCCAAGCTGTTTAATGGCAGTCAGCGGGTGTTGCAGATCATCAGTCCAAAAGTAGTGAAATAAAGTGCATCCATCCATAATAAAAAGTGCCTCACACGGCTCTGGGGGGTGAACAAAGTCCTCCTGTAGCGAATCGATGCGTTTTTGTAAGAAAAATAACAATATTTAAAACGTAATAATCAATTTAATCTGGCTTGCGCTCACTGTTGTAAACGGAAGCAGTTCCGGGTGGATGACGTATGAGGTCGGTGTTGCGCATGCGCTGCTCAGAAGTGACGAACGCGGAAGCGCAGAATCTCATACCGGCAAAACAACGGTCACTAATTAGAAGTACAAAACGAGGATTTGTAAAGAAGAATGTCGGAGGATTTCGATATAATCCAAGAGGAGACTGGTTTTCCTTTGCTAAAGTAAGGAAACTTTGCTTCCTTTGCTCCTGTAAACAAACGTTGGTTTTCACGAGACTCACCGACGCATGTGCAACGCCTACATCTTACGTCATCCTCCTGGAGCTACTTCTGTGTTCAACTGTTGGCGCAAGCTAGATTAAAGTGATTATTACGTTTTGAATATGGATATTTTTCTTACAAAAACGCATCGATTCACTACAGGAGGCCTTTGTTCACACCCCAACACCCGCTGACTGCCATTAAACCGCTTGGAAGATCAAAGACAAATTTTAATATAACTCCGATTGGATTCATCTGAAAGAAGGAAGTCATATACGCCTAGGATGGCTTGAGGGTGAGTAAATAATGGGCTAAATTTCATTTTTGGGTGAACTAACCCTTTAAGTGGTCTAAATGTATTTATATGTATTTATATATTTTGTGGAAGGCGTAGGATCAAGAAATGTTCGTCCAGTCAAAACGCTCGTTCCGAGCATTTTGATTGACTTTCCTACCTGCCTGTCAACGTGTATTAGCATACCTCTGCGCAGACAGGATATGTCATCAGCGTACTCTGTGCAGACAGAGCGAGAATGGCAGACAAACATCAACAACCTGATCTTCCTTCCTGGTATTGTAGTACTTTTACTAACTTTACAATAAAGTTTTCTCACCGGTGAATGACATATGATGTATTGTAGTAATCAGTGTTGGGAAGGTTACTTTGGAAATGTAATAGGTTACAGATTACAAGTTACCCTATTTAAAATGTAATAGTAGTGTAACTTTTTCAATTACTTTATTAAAGTAATGTAACTGATTACTTTTGATTACTTTTTGATTACTTTTCTAAATTTCTAATGAATGTTTATTTGCAACTGTTAATAATGTTCAAACACCTACACCATGCAGGGTTAACCTTAC